>NC_034180.2:13804999-13944999 GCF_002021735.2 Oncorhynchus kisutch
GACCTTAGTTCTTTTGTTGTGTATTGGTTTTAGTATGGTCAGGGCGTGAGTTGGGTAGGTTGTCTATGTTCTCTTTTCTATGATTAGGGATTTCTGTGTTTGGCCTGGTATGGTTCTCAATCAGAAGCAGCTGTCATTCGTCGTCCCTGATTGAGAGCCATACTTAGGTAGCCTGGTTTCACTTTTGAGTTGTGGGTGATTGTTTCCTGTGTCTGTGTTTGTACCATAAGGGACTGTTTCGATTTTCATTTGTTCATTCACGTTGTTGTTTTGTATTTTTGTAGTTCTCAGTTTTATATATTAAAATGGACACTTACCACGCTGCACATTGGTCCGACTTCTCTTACTCCTCGTCAGAAGAAGAGGACAATCGTTACAGAACAAGTATTTGATACACTGCCGATTTTGTGGGTTTTTCTACTTACAAAGCATGTAGAGGTCTGTAATTTTTATCATAGGTACACTTCAACTGTGAGAGACGGAATCTAAAACAAAAATCCAGAAAATCACATTGTATGATTTTTAAGTAATTAATTTGCATTTTATTGCTTGACATAAGTATTTGATCACCTTCCAACCAGTAAGAATTCCGGCTCTCACAGATCTGTTAGTTTTTCTTTAAGAAGCCCCCCTGTTCTCCACTCATTACCTGTATTAACTGCACCTGTTTGAACTCGTTACCTGTATAAAAGACACCTGTCCACACACTCAATCAAACAGACTCCAACCTCTCCACAATGGCCAAGACCAGAGAGCTGTGTAGGGACATCACGGATAAAAATGTAGACCTGCACAATGCTGGGATGTGCTACAGGACAATAGACAAGCAGTTTGGTGAGAAGGCAACAACTGTTGGCACAATTATTAGAAAATGGAAGAAGTTCAAGATGACGGTCAATCACCCTCGGTCTGGGGCTCCATGCATGATCTCACCTCGTGGGGCATCAATAATCATGAGAAAGGTGAGGGATCAGCCCAGAACTACACGGCAGGACCTGGACAGAAAATCTATAACAACCATCACAGACAACCCTTTAATCATACATTCTGTCCTGGCATGGTGCAAACTACATGAGCTGTTCGGAGGAGGGGGATTCCTTTCCCCTAAAACCCCTTTATGGAACAATAGATTGATTCCTATGTTTTTCTAGAATAGCAACTTTAGACCATGGTCTGATAAGGGGATCACTCTTCTGGAACATTGTTATGAGGAGGGAGTTCTTATGTCTTTTGATCAGCTGAAACAGAAATACCACTTGCCTAACAGGGACTTCTTTAGCTACCTACAACTACGAAACTTTATTAGGGTGACTCTCAAGGGACAATGGAACCTACCTAAGATGTCACCTATTGAACAACTCTGCCACGCAGACCAACGACTGTTCAAGACCATTTCCCGTGCATACAATGCTCTTATGTCAGGACTAACACTGCCTGAGCTAGATAAACCCCGACTTAGATGGGAAAAAGATCTGGGTATTGATCTTGATGAGGATCTATGGAGTGACCTATGCAGGGATGGTGTTACATCCACATTGAACTCCAGATACAGACTGATCCAGTTTAATTTCCTCCATCAGCTCTATATCTCCCCATCTAGACTGCACAAGTTCAACCCTGATATCTCCTCCCTATGTTTTAGATGTGGCTCAGATGAAGGAACATTCCTCCATTCCACTTGGCAGTGTTCAAAACTACACCGTTTCTAGCAAGGGGTATGCAATACCATATCCTCAATTCACAGGGTTGCATTCCCTTTAGACCCAGAGGTCTGTCTACTGGGCAACTTTACTGACTCCAATCTTAGGCAAAGCCATACTATAAAGCTAACAGAAATATTGCTAGCGATTGCCAAGAAATGTATTGCCTTGAAATGGAAATTGGATTCCTCCCTGCCAGTTGCAATGTGGCTATCGGAAGTTAATAATTGTATCCCTTTGGAGAAAATCACTTACTGCTTGAGGAATAAGTTAAAGACATTTTACAGAATTTGGCAACCTTTTATTGACTATATGGAGAATCTCCCCCCACATCTCATTGATTGAATCTCTATATAATCCTCACATAATATTTCACACGTAATGTATAATATGTAGCCTACGGCAGGTGATCCAATGTCTCATTATTATAATTTTTTTCATATTGTATGTTTGTATATATAATTATAATTATAATTATTTTTCGTCTGTTACTGTTACTTTGTCCTATCGTTGTCTAATATATTTTCAATTTTGTTTTGAATGTTCTTAACTGGAAAATGCAAAAATAAAGATTTTTTTTTTTTAAAGACAGCTCGGTGCATTCAGCATGTCAATATTTCTTAGAAAAACACTAAACGATTTGTATCCAATTCCCCGGCTGGAGGATTACATTGATCGGTTTGGGAAAGCTCAGTATGTCTCAAAGTCTTATTTGCTGAAGGGATACTGGCAGGTGTCCCTGTCAGAACATGCTAAAGAAGTATCTGCCTTTGTGACACCAAGAGGGTTTGTATCGGTGTCTGGTTCTTCCATTTGGAATGAAAAATGCCCCAGCCACATTCCAACGTTTGATGAATACTGTGACGGCAGAGTTGAGCAATGTGGTCACTTACATTGACAAAGTGCTAGTGTACAGCGACTCATGAGCAGAGCATGTGGACCATATATGTGGATTGTTCCAGTGTTTGGAGGGGGCAGGGTTGGTGGTAAACTTATCCAAGTGTGAAATTGCACAGGCCCAATGTGACCTTTTTGTGTCATGTGGTGGGGTTGCAGAAGGTGAAGCCAAGGGCAGCCAAGATCCAGGCCATAATTGACTTGCCGGTGCCACGGACATGGAAGCAGTTGTTGAGAGTTCTGAGAATGAGTGGGTTCTATCAGAGATGTTTTCCCAACTTTGCAGCGGTGACTGAACACCTGACAAATTGAAAAAAGGGGCCAGGCTTTGCTGGACAGAGCAGTGTCAGCAGGCACTGGAACAGGTCATGGCCATCTTATCATGGGAGCCAGTGTATGGGGCGCCAGATTTCACAGTACCATTCAAGCTGTTTGCTGTTGCATGTGATGTGGGGGTAGGGGATGTGTTGCTGAAGAAGGACTCATCTGGATTCGAACAGGTTATTAGCAGTGGTTATCAATCAGTCGAGTGCGATCGACTGGTCGGCTTTCCTAGTCGATCGCCAAACATTTCTGTAAAAAGCCCAACAAGAAAGCCTTGTGTTCCTATTTTTGTATTTGTTTCTGGCTGCTTGCTGTAGGAGCATTTGATTCAGCAGCCCTGCGCGTTGGGTAGTCAAAGTGTTCCCATTTTAACCATTTTGAACTAGTACAAACTCTGCATACTCAGTTGGCCCTGAAAGCAAATCAAGTACACCTATAGGCCTACCAGTGGCCAATCAGATTGCTCAGATCACTGTGTCTGGTGCTTCCACAAGCACATAGAGAAGTTGACTCTACTGTGTGAGATTTCAAGAGAGACTAGAGAGAAACTGTAAACGAATAAAGCAAAGTGCTGCTGTTATAATGAGTCGGTTAATGTTTAAGATTAAATCAGTACTGTCAACACTTTATTCAACATTTTTATGCCATAAAAAGCCCTCTCCCTGTCCACTCATGCTACAAAGTGTATCGATTGACTTGCATTGTTATTAACAGCTTGTATCTTTCTAATTTCAAGAAGTATATTTTTTTTTAAATCTCTCTCTCTCTCCTGAGACTGACCATCCGATGCAGGCACCACCAGTCCAGTAAAACATAATAATAATAATGATTTCAATGTATTTCTTCACAAGTAATACAACAAATGATCTATTACCAGTGTGATCATATACTTCACGTTTGTAAATATATATAAAAAAAAGAGAGCAATAACATCAATAATAGCCAATATGCAGTGATAATGTATTGAGCTTATAGCCTAATGCATAAACCTCATTGTTGCAGCACTGTTTTTAATAAGTTAATGTTGCATAGGCTTACGTTTATTTTTTATCTGAACGGCAGATCTCGGTCTGTATTTTGAAAGAGATCTTGGCTCAGTAAAAGGTTGGTGACCACTGCCCCATAGCATACTTTTCAAAGAAACTGAATAAGCATCAACAGCCTCACACAACGATCGAAAAAGAGGCTTTTTTATTTATTTATTTTCATTTTTTTTTCACCTTTATTTAACCAGGTAGGTTAGTTGAGAACAAGTTCTCATTTGCAACTGCGACCTGGCCAAGATAAAGCATAGCAGTGTGAGCAGACAACACAGAGTTACACATGGAGTAAACAATTAACAAGTCAATAACACAGTAGAAAACAAAGGGGGAGTCTATATACAATGTGTGCAAAAGGCATGAGGAGGTAGGCGAATAATTACAATTTTGCAGATTAACACTGGAGTGATAAATGATCAGATGGTCATGTACAGGTAGAGATATTGGTGTGCAAAAGAGCAGAAAAGTAAATAAATAAAAACAGTATGGGGATGAGGTAGGTGAAAATGGGTGGGCTATTTACCAATAGACTATGTACAGCTGCAGCGATAGGTTAGCTGCTCAGATAGCTGATGTTTGAAGTTGGTGAGGGAGATAAAAGTCTCCAACTTCAGCGATTTTTGCAATTCGTTCCAGTCACAGGCAGCAGAGTACTGGAACGAAAGGCGGCCAAATGAGGTGTTGGCTTTAGGGATGATCAGTGAGATACACCTGCTGGAGCGCGTGCTACGGATGGGTGTTGCCATCGCGACCAGTGAACTGAGATAAGGCGGAGCTTTACCTAGCATGGACTTGTAGATGACCTGGAGCCAGTTGGTCTGGCGACGAATATGTAGCGAGGGCCAGCCGACTAGAGCATACAGGTTGCAGTGGTGGGTGGTATAAGGTGCTTTAGTGACAAAACGGATGGCACTGTGATAGACTGCATCCAGTTTGCTGAGTAGAGTGTTGGAAGCCATTTTGTAGATGACATCGCCGAAGTCGAGGATCGGTAGGATAGTCAGTTTTACTAGGGTAAGCTTGGCGGCGTGAGTGAAGGAGGCTTTGTTGCGGAATAGAAAGCCGACTCTTGATTTGATTTTCGATTGGAGATGTTTGATATGAGTCTGGAAGGAGAGTTTGCAGTCTAGCCAGACACCTAGGTATTTATAGATGTCCATATATTCTAGGTCGGAACCATCCAGGGTGGTGATGCTAGTCGGGCATGCGGGTGCAGGCAGCGATCGGTTGAAAAGCATGCATTTGGTTTTACTATCATTTAAGAGCAGTTGGAGGCCGCGGAAGGAGTGTTGTATGGCATTGAAGCTTGTTTGGAGGTTAGATAGCACAGTGTCCAATGACGGGCCGAAAGTATATAGAATGGTGTCGTCTGCGTAGAGGTGGATCAGGGAATCGCCCGCAGCAAGAGCAACATCATTGATATATACAGAGAAAAGAGTCGGCCCGAGAATTGAACCCTGTGGCACCCCCATAGAGACTGCCAGAGGACCGGACAGCATGCCCTCCGATTTGACACACTGAACTCTGTCTGCAAAGTAATTGGTGAACCAGGCAAGGCAGTCATCCGAAAAACCGAGGCTACTGAGTCTGCCGATAAGAATATGGTGATTGACAGAGTCGAAAGCCTTGGCAAGGTCGATGAAGACGGCTGCACAGTACTGTCTTTTATCGATGGCGGTTATGATATCATTTAGTACCTTGAGTGTGGCTGAGGTGCACCCGTGACCGGCTCGGAAACCAGATTGCACAGCGGAGAAGGTACGGTGGGATTCGAGATGGTCAGTGACCTGTTTGTTGACTTGGCTTTCGAAGACCTTAGATAGGCAGGGCAGGATGGATATAGGTCTGTAACAGTTTGGGTCCAGGGTGTCTCCCCCTTTGAAGAGGGGGATGACTGCGGCAGCTTTCCAATCCTTGGGGATCTCAGACGATATGAAAGAGAGGTTGAACAGGCTGGTAATAGGGGTCGCGACAATGGTGGCGGATAGTTTCAGAAATAGAGGGTCCAGATTGTCAAGCCCAGCTGATTTGTACGGGTCCAGGTTTTGCAGCTCTTTCAGAACATCTGCTATCTGGATTTGGGTAAAGGAGAACCTGGAGAGGCTTGGGCGAGGGGCTGCGGGGTGGGCGGAGCTGTTGGCCGAGGTTGGAGTAGCCAGGCGGAAGGCATGGCCAGCCGTTGAGAAATGCTTATTGAAGTTTTCGATAATCATGGATTTATCGGTGGTGACCGTGTTACCTAGCCTCAGTGCAGTGGGCAGCTGGGAGGAGGTGCTCTTGTTCTCCATGGACTTCACAGTGTCCCAGAACTTTTTGGAGTTGGAGCTACAGGATGCAAACTTCTGCCTGAAGAAGCTGGTCTTAGCTTTCCTGACTGACTGACTGACTGGTTCTGGTATAGGTCGCTAGGCACTATAAAGTATATGCGTCCTGGGCAGGGGGGGACTTGGTTGTATATACAGATCATAATCAACTCACGTTCTTGGAGAAAGGTTTGAGATGAACAATCTCAAACCTTGTTCCGCTGGAGTTAAAATCCAGCACCTATGTTTTTATCCCTTTTTATTGGTCCTTCTAATTCATAAATAACCCAGAGCATCCTGTTGTGCTGTATCACCACCTGGTATTGCAACTGCTCCGCCCACAACCGTAAGGCCCTCCAGGGGGTAGTGAGGTCTGCACAACGCATCACCGGGGGCAAATTCCCTGCCCTCCAGGACACCTACACCACCCGATGTTACAGGAAGGCCAAAAAGTTCATCAAGGGCAACAACCACCCGAGCCACTGCCTGTTCACCCCGCTATCATCCAGAAGGCGAGGTCAGTACAGGTGCATCAACGCTGGGACCGAGAGACTGAAAAAAACTATCTCAAGGGCATCAGACTGTTAAACAGACATCACTAACATTGAGTGGCTGCTGCCAACATACTGACTCAAATCTCAGCCACTTTATTCATTAAAAATTGTATGTAATAAATGCATCACTAGTCACTTTAAACAATGCCACTTAATATAATGTTTACATACCTTACATTACTCATCTCATATGTATATACTGTACTCTATACCATCTACTGCATCTTGCTTATGCCGTTCGGCCATCGCTCATCCATATATTTATATGTACATATTCTTATTCATTCCTTTACACTTGTGTGTAAAAGGTAGTTGTTGTGAAATTGTTAGATTACTTGTTAGATATTACTGATTGGTCAGAACTAGAAGCACAAGCATTTCACTACACTTCCATTAACATCTGCATGTGACCAATAACATTTGATTTTATTTGATATTTTCATGGTCCTTACAGGCCTGATGCAGTGTCTGCCAGAGTCCAAGGATGCCAGTCACCAGAGAAGATACTCCACAAGTTGTGGTTCGTCGCCGCCTCAGACTCGCTCCCCACATTGTCTGGTCGGCTATGAGGTAAGCTTCGAGTCAAGGCAGACAACCCCACACACACACAATAACACACCACTCCAACGAGGGACCACAAGCAGAGGGTGCTGTGAGTGGAATTAATTACTCTCACCCCATGACCAGTAGCAGCTACCCTCCTGTACATGATGAGAGAGAAACCTGTTCTTCTTCCAAAATAGTCATAACGTGTCTGAAGCTGATAGGAAAGGAAACTGAGGAGTTGACACAGGAGATACGGGAACTATAGGAAGAGCTTAATTCAACCGCTTCAATGGATCCCCAACAGTCACTACCCAGGCTGACCCGCAACAGAGAGGATGGAGCCTCACCTTCATCGGTTGCCAACTCACTGGCCCCCCATAGCAGGCGCACCTCCGCTAGATATTGTCATCATCAAAGTCAGCTTGAGCGGGCACAGTTGGTGCCAACCAGAGATGATTTACTGCAGTCACAAAGGTAGATAGAGCAGCTCATTGAAAACGTTGGGATCAGAGGGCTCTCCTTCTCAGGCCAGTCATCGTCATCATCTACTCAGTCAACCCCTCGCCGTCGAGAGCCATCGCACCAGCGAGACCGGTCGTCATCTCATTGCAGGACTCGTAGCCCTACAGCACCACCTAAAGGGCTGACTTCACATGATCGCCAACATCAGCCCTCAACTAACCACTGCGGTCAGCCTACACCTGATCGCTGTCGTCAGCCCAAACCTGGCAGTCATAACTACTCACCTGACTGTTACGGCCAGCCTACACCTGATCAGCATTATCGACTCACACCTGACTGCCGCCGCCTGGCAGTCACAACTACTCACCTGACCGTAGCGACTACTCACCTGACCGCTGCGGTCAGCCTACACCAGATTGCCATTGTCAGCCCACACCTGACTGTCGCCGCTGTGACCACTCACCTGACCGTTGTCGTCAGCCCTTACCTGACCATCGCCGTTACGACTACTTGCCTGACCATCGCCGGGTGGGTCTGCTCACCTGATTGTTGTCGGCACTCACCTGCCCGCTACTGCACACCTTCTCCACCCAGCCGGGAGCGTGCCTACCGTGGCCCAACTCGTACCATCCCCAACTTCATCAATGAAGATCCACTAGAGCTTGCAAGGCTGAAGGTGGCCCTTGACAATGTGCTGCCTGTAGATGCAGAGTGCTTCAAGTTTCAGATATTGGTAGACCACCTGAAGTTGGAAGAGGCTTTGCTAATTTCTGACTCCTACAGCAACAGCAGGTACCCATACAGTGACACCATGGAGTCCCTCACAGAACTGTATGGCCAGCCCCACCAGCTTGCCTTCCAACACATCGCAGGGTTAATGGATGGCCGCAACACCAAGAGTGGTGACACCAAGGCATTCTGAAAATTCCCACTCAGAGTGCGTGCCTTGGTTGGCATGTTGGATCAGCTAGGGAGAGATGGACAGGGAGAACTGAGGTGTGGCTCACATGTCATATGCCTTGTAGCTAAGTTACCACACAATCTAAAAGCCAGCTTCAAGAGATGTGTGAACCCCATCAAGACACCCATTCCAACCCTCCTTCAGCTGGCAAAGTGGCTCGAGTATGAGGTGAGAGTGCAAATAGATGACACGTTCAGTAGCAACCAAAGCAGGGACCACCCTAGCTCACGCCGAGATCAGCGTGAAGACAAATCCTTCCCCAAGACCACCACCATCCTCCACGGAGGTGAGCAGAGAAAGGACAAAGCCAAAGTCTCTGCGCAGAACCAGCTTCCAGAGGAAAGATCAGGGGAGATGCCAAAGAAGCATTTTCCGTTCTGCAACACCATGCAGCATTACATGAATCAATGAACCAGGTTTCAGCTCCTGTGGATGCGAACACCAAGCAGCTCAGTGTACTCTCACGGCTAAGAAGTTCGAGAAGAAGTATCTTGACGTGGCCTCCCGGTGGCACACTCTGGGTTCGCGCCCAGGCTCTGTCGCAGCCGGCCGCGACCGGGAGGTCTGTGGGGCGACGCACAATTGGCCTAGCATCATCCGGGTTAGGGAGGGTTTGGCCGGTAGGGATATCCTTGTCTCATCGCACACCAGCGACTCCAGTGGCGGGCCGGGCACAGTGCACAAGGTCGCCAGGTGCACGGTGTTTCCTCTGACACATTGGTGCGTCTGGCTTCCGGGTTGGATGCTCGCTGTATTAAAGAAGCAGTGCAGCCTGGTTGGGTTGTGTTTCGGAGGACGCATGGCTTTCGACCTTTGCCTCTCCCAAGCCCGTACGGGAGTTGTAGTGATGAGACAAGATAGTAATTACTAACGATTGGATACCACAAAATTGGGGAGAAAAGGGGGTAAGCAAAAAAAAAAAAAAGAAGTATCTTGAGATTCTCCACAAGGTCTACACTATCCCGACTGCTACAGAACGCTAGCATGAAGAGTATGAAGACCGCCAGAACAAAGGTGCCAACAGAGAGCATTTGCCTGGTGAACTCCACTGCAAAGACCCTCTACGTTGATTGGCCTTCTGGCAGCAGCAAGGTGTTATTGAAGATGAGTTGAGTCATCTTGCGGAGCGGCAACAAGTCACTTGACAAGTACGCCTTGTTAGACGACGGGTCGGAGAGCACTATACTTCTACACGAAGCAGTAGGGCAGCTTGGCGTCCAAGGCAATCCCGAGGACTTGGCACTTCGTACAGTGGGTCAAGATATACAAGTCATCCATGGAGCTTATGTGTCATTCTCTGTGGCCCCTGTTACTCAACCAAACATGTCCATTGACATCCACAGACCCTTCACAGCTGAAGAGTTGGGCCTTGCACCGCATACCTACCGCATACCTACCCTGTCGAAGCCCTTCAGAAAAGGTATCGGTACCTCGAGGGCCTTCCCCTTCAATCGCTGGATCAGGCGCAGCCGCTACTGCTCATCAGATCAGACTATCCCCATCTAATCACCTATACAGATCCAGTGCATTTGGGTCCCCGTGGCGGACCTGCTTCGATCAAGACTCAGATAGGCACTTCAAAGTTCCTCGTATCTCCATCTGCAGAGCTCTTCAGCCATGTAGAGAAGCTCTGGCAGTTGGATACGCTTCAGTATTGGAAGAACCCTCCCTTGGAAGCTCTGACAGAGGCAGTTTTGGAGCGGCAGGTAGCCTAGTGGTTAGAGCGCTAGGCGTACTGAAGTAACCGAAAGGTTGCTGTATTGAATCCCCGAGCTGACAAGGTCAAATCTGTTGTTCCGCCCCTGAACAAGGCAGTTAACACACTGTTCCCTGGTAGGCCCTCATTGTAAATACGAATTTCCTCGCTGCACCAGAGTCCATTAGAGCTGGAGACGGTGGCTTCCGTCTCAATAGGGACACAGACAGCTCCATCTGTCTTCAGCGATGTTGCTCTGCCGCAGGGAGGTGTGTGACCCTTATCTCCATGGGTTCAACTCTGCCCCAGGATGGACAACGGAGGAGGGTGAGGAGAGCACTGGCGCTCCCAAAGAAGGTTTTCCAAACAGATGGCCATCGTGATGAGCGCGTTCAGGGAAAGGTTGTCGTCTCTGCACGCCAACTCCTCGCACAGTCCTCTTTCGGAAAAGGGTGTGTAGTGCCAGTTCATTCCATCCACTGGAGGCTGCCATGGTCCGGAAGGTGGGGGCATACTCTGCAGCGGTCTGGGCACCCTGCCCGAGTTGGAGTAGTTGCTCACCTCCCTCTCTGCACTACAGAGGATGGTCGAACAGTGCCCTGAAGAGAGCCATGAACCCCTCGTAGGAACCTAGCTCTTCCTCTCCTCTCTCCCAGAGAGCCATAGCCCACTCCAACACCCGCCCAGTCAGCAGGGAAATGATCGTGCAACCATGGACCTCTCCCTGGTGGGGGCTCCTGTCTGATGAGCGAAATAGAGGGAGCACTGGAGTAGGAAGCCACGGCATTTGGAAAGAGTCCCGTCATACTTGTCTGGTAGGGACAGTTGGGAATCACTGACCTGGACGGACTGGTAGGCTGGGGTACTGGCTCACTAGGATGACTCGTGGTAGAAGGCCCTCCGCTAGTTGTAGGTGAATCTTCTCGGGTGATATCAAGACGGTATGGAGGTGGAGGACCTCATCCATAGCCGCACCCAGTTACGCCAGCTGATCGTGATGTTGGCGGATTAGGTGTCCTTGTTCGGCGACCATCTGAGAGATGTCCTTATCTTCTGCTGATTCTACTCTTTTGAAGAGGCAGTGTTCTTTACCACATACGCAGGGAGTCAGGAAACAGGTGCAGAAGCTGAGTTTAATAATAATAATCATGAAGATAATACAAAACAGGAGAAGCATACTGAACGTAACCAAAACCAATACTGCCTGATGACTGAGGCTTACTGTGGGCAATATGAAGGGAGAGTACGTGGGTTACATGTCACGCCGGAGCTGTCCACCTGAATCTCCGGGAAGCAAACACGCTGTCCCCCAGGTACACCCACATCCAACACCGACCTCCCATTAATACTTTTACGTCAATGCACACACTTAGTCAGGTTACCGGACAACTAGGCAAGCCTACACTGGAGTATGCTTCAGGGGTTCTTCAAATTTAAACTGTGGGGTATCCTCTATAAGTTCTTCGGGAAAAAAATGTTTAAAATGGTTATTAAAAGAACCCCTTTTAATGGATCCTCAAAGAACCTTTTTGGGTACATTTTTTTAACTCCCCCCTCCCTTATTATTAATAATATTCATAACAATAACAACAATGTCACAATATTTCAGTTGTCAGTCTTTATTATGATATTAGTGGCAAAGCAAAATGTAAAAATCCAAACATGAGGTAAACTCCCAGCTGAGGCCCAAGTCCAATGGATATATCCTTTTGCTTGTTCATGTTAATGTGTTGATGTTCTCCGTATCCATAGCCAGAATGATTTTACAGTGCATGGTGATCAAGCAGGTTTCCTGTTATATTCATCAGAGGCGTAGGGAGGGGGAAGTGTGTGAATAAAAAAAACTGCAATTATACAGATGTACAAATGTGAATGAATGTAAGGGTACATGCTGGTGGTAGGGTGTGTGCTGGTGACAGGGAAGTCAGGCGCAGGAGATTGAACTTATAAAACAGAGCAGTTTAATAAGTGCTCAAAAACTCAGAAAACCAAAATATACAAAATATTACAAGTGGGTACAAAACCCGTCGCACACCAGAACATATCTTGCACAATGCTTACAAACAAAACAATCACCAACAAGGACAATGAGGGGGAACAGAGGGTTAAATACACAACATGTAATGAATGGGATTGGAACCAGGTGTGATACAAGACAAGACAAAACCAAAGGAAAATTAAAAGAGGATCAGCGATGGCTAGAAGGTTGGCGACTTCAACCGCCGAACAAGGAGAGGGACCAACTTCGGCAGAAGTTGTGACAATGAAAAAAAAAACTTTTCATCATGTTTTTTATACAAATACCTTGTCCATAAGGAGGCTGCTGTGACTGGGTCCTATAAGGTTTTGGAGAAAACAAAATTAACTGTAGATGATACATATGATCTGCACAACATACCAATACAAATTGTGCATACCTTTGTGTGCCTCCTGGTCAGTATACCTGCAGACTCAGACAGACTCAGACTCAGACTCATCTGCACCCAATGCAGCTATAGCCTTTAACATATTCTTACCTCTTTGTTGATTGATATCTATTGAATTGTGTCCATTTTCTGTTTTAGAAATAGTTTTTAAATGGAGAAAGTGTCAAACAACACTACCATTTGTACAAAGACACAAATATAAATGGTATCATCCTAAAACAATATCAATTTATCAAGGGAGAAACCTTACCTTACATTGAGGCAATCTTTCCATTTTTTAGTTAAGTACCTGCACCTGCTGTCCAAATGTTTCAGTTGGGCAGTTAGGTTTCTACAAGAATCCCCACCAACTAAGGAGGTTCCTCGATGAACCCCACCTCCTTTGGGCTTCTTGGAGAACCTTCTTGGAGAACTTTTAGGATCTTAAAAGAACCCTTGCTGGACCCCTCATTTTTAGAGTGTAGAGACCATAGACTTCGCGAGTATGGTGTAATAGTAGGTTTGTCTAGTCCAGGTATTCCCATACCTGGGAATGCGCAATGCCATTGGGGGTACGCCAAATAATAATGTGATTCACATTTTTTTTTAAGAAATACATTTATATCTTCCAACGGGGCTATACATTTGGGTGAGGTTTTATTATCACCTGATCATCATCTAGTGTTCAGCAAAATAACAACACAATTTCAAACACAGGTAGCCTAGTCAAATAATTAACATCCAATCACATTAACGGTTACGCTCTCGCCGGAATTCCACTTATGGTCCGTATGTAGCCAAACATAGCTGCTGCTCATTCCGTTTGCTCGAAAATTGATAAATTATTTTTAAAAGGCCCGGGTCCATAGAGACACATACCAGCTTTACTGGTAGTACTGCTACTACCAGCAGTACTACACCTGCACCTGTTGATGACACAAGTTGTTCTGCTTCCACGAGCACATCCAATGCTAGCATCAGTAATTCTACATTTGTTGTTAGTCCAGCTGGCATGGACACTGATAGTTGTGAATCTGATGTAGCCGAAGAGCTACTGCCCCCTAACCCGGGAAAGCACCGAACAACAGACAGGGACCTTGGACCATCGAATAGGCACAAATATGATGAGAACTTAATTGATTTGGGGTTCACTTATATTGGGAGTAGTGCCTTTCCTCAGCCATAGTGTGTTATACGTGCAAAAGTACTATCTCACAACTCGATGAAACATTCACTTTGACTTTCAAGTAGTAAGACATGTATTACTGCAAGAGATTCCATTACTAAGAAGACACTAGAAATGTCTTATATGGTGAGATACCGAGTGGCTAGGACAGGCAAGCCCATTACTATTGTGGAGGACTTAATTATTCCTGCTGCCGTGGATATGGCTGGGACAATGCTGGGGCAAAACACCCAAAAACTATACAGACAATGCCTTCATCAAACAACACTTGTTCACAATGCATCAGTGACATGGCAGGAGCTGTTTTGAAGCAATTACTGCTTCGCATACAAGCCAGTGAATTCTATGCGTTACAGCTGGATGAGTCAACAGATGTGGCGGGCTTAGCACAGCTTCTGGTATATGTCCGTTACGTTTATAGGGGTCAATTAAGGAAGACATCCTCTTCTGAAAACCACTGGAAACCAGGACGACAAGATAGGATATTTTTTAAGCACTGGACAGCTTTGTGTCATCAAATGGACTTTGGTGGTCAAGATGTGTTGGTATCTGTACTGATGGCGCAAAAGCCATGACAGGGAGACATAGTGGAGTGGTAAAGCACATGCAAAGCAGTTGCTCCAGACGCCATTTGGGTAGACTGCAGCATCCACCGAGAGGCTCTTGCTGCCAATGTAATTCCTGACACCTTGAAAGACGTTTTGGACACGACAGCGAAAATGGTTAACTTTGTTAAAGCAAGGCCCCTGAACTCTCGTGTATTTTCTGCACTATGCAATGATATGGGCAGCGACCATGTAACACTTTTACAACATACAGAAGTGCGCTGGTTATGAAGGGGCATAGTATTGACACATTTTTTTGGAATTGAGAGACAAGCTTAAAGTTTTCTTTACTGACCCTAATTTTCACTTGTCTGACTGCTTGCATGATGACGATTTTCTCAAAAGACTGGCCTATCTGGCTGTTTTTTTTCTCTCACCTGAATGATCTGGTGATAACATGTGGGACAAAATTGAGGCTATGATTAAGAAGTTG
Source organism: Oncorhynchus kisutch (assembly GCF_002021735.2). NCBI lineage: Eukaryota > Metazoa > Chordata > Actinopteri > Salmoniformes > Salmonidae > Oncorhynchus > Oncorhynchus kisutch. The sequence goes on from NC_034180.2 coordinate 13,820,112, forward strand.
GAGCTCTTCTCTGTCTGCATTAACAAATGAACTCAAGCTAACGGACAATGTCAAATGTGATATAGCGAAGCACCTGAGTGAGTTGGGTGTGCAATTACGCAGGTACTTTCCCGAAATGGATGACACAAACAACTGGATTCGTTATCCCTTTCATTCCCTGCCTCCAATCCACTTACTCCACTTACTCCACTTATATCTGAACAGGAGAGCCTCATCAAAATTGCAACAAGCGGTTCTGTGAAAATTGAATTTAATCAGAAGCCACTGCCAGATTTCTGGATTGGGCTGCGCTCAGAGTATCCTGCCTTGGCAAATCGGGCTGTTGGCAAATCGGGCTGACACTGCCTTGGCAAATCGCACTGACACCGATGCCCTTTGCAACCACATACCTATGTAAGAGTGGATTCACTAGCATGAAAACTAAATACAGGCACAGACTGCGTGTGGAAAATGATTTAAGCCTGAGACTCTCTCCAATACAACCCAACATTGCAGAATTATGTACATCCTTTCAAGCACACACTCCTCATTAACCTGTGGTTAGTTATTCACAATTTTCGATGAACAAATAAGGTTTTATATGTAATATGGTTAAATAAAGAGCCAGGTTGTGACAAAAACTCACACTCATTCTTATGTTTGATAAATGTATCGTATAGTGTGTGTTTGGCAGGATTACATTGATGGCAAAAAACAACATTTGAGTGTGTGCTGACCCTGGTACTAGAGGAGGTACGCAGCTGGAGGCTGAATGTTTGAAGGGGTACGGGACAATACAACGTTAGGGAACCACTGTTCTAGTCGATTCCATAACAATTGTATTACGCCATTCTATTGGAGGTTAACAATGGAACAACTGGAGTTCTGCTCTATGCTGATTGTTGTCCCCTTGTTTCAACTCATGTTGTATTAAACTCATGTATTATACCTACATATACCTACTCCCTAAATTGTATCAACATATCGATTGCGCAACCAGGGCTGGTAAAACCTTGGATCATTGCTATTCTAACTTCCGCGACGCATATAAGGCCCTCCCCCGCCCTCCTTTTGGAAAAGCTGACCACGACTCCATTTTGTTGCTCCCTGCCTACAGACAGAAGCTAAAACAAGAAGCTCTCGCGCTGAGGTCTGTTCAACGCTGGTCCGACCAATCTGATTCCACGCTCCAAGACTGCTTCCATCACGTGGACTGGGATATGTTTCGTATTGCGTCAAACAACAACATTGACGAATACGCTGATTCGGTGAGCGAGTTCATTAGAACGTGCGTTGAAGATGTCGTTCCCATAGCAACGATTAAAACATTCCCAAACCAGAAACCGTGGATTGATGGCAGCATTCGCGTGAAACTGAAAGCGCAAACCACTGCTTTTAATCAGGGCAAGGTGAGCGGAAACATGACCGAATACAAACAGTGTAACTATTCCCTCCACAAGGCTATCAAACAAGCTAAGCGTCAGTATAGAGACAAAGTAGAATCGCAATTCAACGGCTCAGACACAAGAGGTATGTGGCAGGGTCTACAGTCAATCACGGATTACAAAAAGAAAACCAGCCCCGTCACGGACCAGGATGTCTTGCTCCCAGGCAGACTAAATAACTTTTTTGCCCGCTTTGAGAACAATACAGTGCCACTGACACGGCCCGCAACCAAAACATGCGGACTCTCCTTCACTGCAGCCGAGGTGAGTAAAACATTTAAACGTGTTAACCCTCGTAAGGCTGCAGGCCCAGACGGCATCCCCAGCCGCGCCCTCAGAGCATGCGCAGACCAGCTGGCTGGTGTGTTTACGGACATATTCAATCAATCCTTATCCCAGTCTGCTGTTCCTACATGCTTCAAGAGGGCCACCATTGTTCCTGTTCCCAAGAAAGCTAAGGTAACTGAGCTAAACGACTACCGCCCCTTTGGCACTCACTTCCGTCATCATGAAGTGCTTTGAGAGACTAGTCAAGGACCATATCACCTCCACCCTACCTGACACCCTAGACCCACTCCAATTTGCCTACCACCCAAATAGGTCCACAGACGATGCAATCTCAACCACACTGCACACTGCCCTAACCCATCTGGACAAGAGGAATACCTATGTGAGAATGCTGTTCATCGACTACAGCTCAGCATTTAACACCATAGTACCCTCCAAGCACGTCATCAAGCTCGAGACCCTGGGTCTCGACCCCGCCCTGTGCAACTGGGTACTGGACTTCCTGACGGGCCGCCCCCAGGTGGTGAGGGTAGGTAACAACATCTCCACCCTGCTGATCCTCAACACTGGGGCCCCACAAGGGTGCGTTCTGAGCCCTCTCCTGTACTCCCTGTTCACCCACGACTGCGTGGCCACGCACGCCTCCAACTCAATCATCAAGTTTGCGGACGACACTACAGTGGTAGGCTTGATTACCAACAACGACGAGACGGCCTACAGGGAGGAGGTGAGGGCCCTCGGAGTGTGGTGTCAGGAAAATAACCTCACACTCAACGTCAACAAAACTAAGGAGATGATTGTGGACTTCAGGAAACAGCAGAGGGAACACGCCCCTATCCACATCGATGGGACAGTATTGGAGAGGGTAGTAAGTTTTAAGTTCCTCGGCGTACACATCACAGACAAACTGAATTGGTCCACCCACACAGACAGCATCGTGAAGAAGGCGCAGCAGCGCCTCTTCAACCTCAGGAGGCTGAAGAAATTCGGCTTGTCACCAAAAGCACTCACAAGCTTCTACAGATGCACAATCGAGAGCATCCTGGCGGGCTGTATCACCACCTGGTACGGCAACTGCTCCGCCCACAACCGTAAGGCTCTCCAGAGGGTAGTGAGGTCTGCACAACGCATCACCGGGGGCAAACTACCTGCCCTCCAGGACACCTACACCACCCGATGTCACAGGAAGGCCATAAAGATCATCAAGGACAACAACCACCCGAGCCACTGCCTGTTCACCCCGCTATCATCCAGAAGGCGAGGTCAGTACAGGTGCATCAAAGCTGGGACCGAGAGACTGAAAAACAGCTTCTATCTCAAGGCCATCAGACTGTTAAACAGCCACCACTAACATTGCGTGGCTGCTGCCAACACACTGACTCAACTCCAGCCACTTTAATAATGGGAATTTATGTAAAATATATCACTAGCCACTTTAAACAATGCTACTTAATATAATGTTTACATACCCTACATTATTCATCTCATATGTATACGTATATACTGTACTCTATATCATCTACTGCATCTTTATGTAATACATGTATCACTAGCCACTTTAAACTATGCCACTTTGTTTACATACCCTACATTACTCATCTCATATGTATATACTGTACTCGATACCATCTACATCTATCTTGCCTGTGCCGCTCTGTACCATCACTCATTCATATATCTTTATGTACATATTCTTTATCCCTTTACACTTGTGTGTATAAGGTAGTAGTTTTGGAATTGTTAGTTAGATTACTCGTTGGTTATTACTGCATTGTCGGAACTAGAAGCACAAGCATTTCGCTACACTCGCATTAACGTCTGCTAACCATGTGTATGTGACAAATCAATTTTATTTGATTTTATTTGATTTACTGCAATCAACAGCGGAGCAGGGAAGTGCACACAGGTGGCTGGTGGGAAAGGCAAACAGCCTATGCATCACGCCAATAGGGTTAACTCACGCCAATAGGGTTAACTGTAATGTGGCTCATGTAGCAAACATTCCTAAACTGACCCCTCCGAACAGAGAAGGCGCATCCCACTCTGACACCAAATTAGCAAACAGCTGGGTAGGAAAGCAAACCAGGTCACCGACGTGAAAGGCAAACACCCTACAGCAGGGAATTATAACATGGCTCATTTAGCGAGGATGAAGTGTTGATGTTGCCACTTTGCACCACTAGATGTCCATCTGTATCAAGTTTCTCAGTCACCCCAAAAGTAAGTGGTCAGCTAAGAATGTTTCCTTTACATCCCATTTCATATAATTAAGCAATTCGTTTTGTGCAATTAATTCTTACAATAAGTTAACTGTTTCCAAAAAGATATGTGGTGACATGTTAATCTAAAATGTTTAATTAGGATGTTTACCAGAGACCAACAACAACAAAAAATGTATGAAATGTCGTTCATACATTCATATTTTTTGTTAAGACAAAGATTCCAAAAGCATAAAAAATTCTGAGCCATTTTGTTTTCTGTGTGTCAACAGCCCGATTTGCCACTCACAACCAGTGCAGGCCAGTGGTGGGAGAAATGAGGAGGACAGGCTCATGGCTGGAATGATGATCTGTGCATGTTCAATGTGTATTTACTGTATTTCTTTGAAGAAATTTAAAAGTTTCACAGGAAGGAGATATGTTCTTATTTGACCTTCCATCTCCCGTACCTGGAGTGGGCACGCTTGTTTTTACAAGCGTGTGTGTGTGTGTGTGTGTGTGTGTGTGTGTGTGTGTGTGTGTGTGTGTGTGTGTGTGTGTGTGTGTGTGTGTGTGTGTGTGTGTGTGTGTGTGTGTGTGTGTGTATTCAGCATCCGGCACCAATACATGAAGCGAGTTGCCTGGGAGGAAGTGAAGCAATCATGTTAATTGCATTTTAATCCGTATTCAATTCAGACAATTAATTAACACAGTACAGGAATACAGCTTTATATCATTGCAACCATGAGAGCACTATAAATATTATCCGCAGTATATTACCTTTTGTGGATCACAATGATTTCCTAATATGGGATTTCTCTTAAAACACAAAGAACTTCAGTAATAAGTAGCGCAAAATATATAATCTGTTGCCAACCTTTTACTTCTACGACAAGGAGATTTCCAGCCCTTACAGACAGTTTATGATTTATGGTAATAACAGGTGCTGCAGTGACACTGTGTGATTCGTCACCGGTGAGCCATCCTTGGTGGTGACCTGAGAGAGGAGAACGAGAGAAAGAATCAAGTGAAAGATAGATGGTTTAAAATAAAAACATTCAGGATAATTTGAGTTGTTATTAAATTATACGTTTAGATCATGTGCGTTATACTAGGAATGTCGTCGTGTCAGATGATCAAACTGTGTAGCAGAGAATATCAATCCCAACTACCTTAAAAGCTAAATATTGTCTTACCCTTTCCCCTTCTTTTGCAACGCAGCATGTGGCTTCAGAGGTGTTGTTTTTGGGGACCAGCATGGTTTGCTTTGACCGTAGTGGGGTTGGATAAGCTCTGGAGAAGCAGCAACCTGTACACTGCATGATGTTGGGGAATATTGTGTTCGGTTTCAGTGTGCATTCCTCACAACCCACTGTGAAGATAATGAAGACAAAAATGAATTGAGAATCTATTGAATAGTATGATTTTAAGCTGCACCATGCATCACCAATCTCTTCCTTGTGGCTCTCAATTCAATTCAATTCAATTCAAGGGCTTTATTGGCATGGGAAACATGTGTTAACATTGCCAAAGCAAGTGAGGTAGACAACATACAAAGTGAATATATAAAGTGAAAAACAACAAAAATGAACAGTAAACATTACACATACAGAAGTTTCAAAACAGTAAAGACATTACAAATGTCATATTATATATATATATATATATACAGTGTTCTAACAATGTACAAATGGCTAAAGGACACAAGATAAAATAAATAAGCATAAATATGGTTTGTATTTACAATGGTGTTTGTTCTTCACTGGTTGCCCTTTTCTCGTGGCAACAGGTCACAAATCTTGCTGCTGTGATGGCACACTGTGGAATTTCACCCAGTAGATATGGGAGTTTTTCAAAATTGGATTTGTTTTCGAATTCTTTGTGGATCTGTGTAATCTGAGGGAAATATGTCTCTCTAATATGGTCATACATTGGGCGGGAGGTTAGGAAGTGCAGCTCAGTTTCCACCTCATTTTGTGGGCAGTGAGCACATAGCCTGTCTTCTCTTGAGAGCCAAGTCTGCCTACGGCGGCCTTTCTCAATAGCAAGGCTATGCTCACTGAGTCTGTACATAGTCAAGGCTTTCCTTAATTTTGGGTCAGTCACAGTGGTCAGGTATTCTGCCGCTGTGTACTCTCTGTGTAGGGCCAAATAGCATTCTAGTTTGCTCTGTTTTTTTGTTAATTCTTTCCAATGTGTTAAGTAGTTATCTTTTTGTTTTCTCATGATTTGGTTGGGTCTAATTGTGCTGCTGTCCTGGGGCTCTGTAGTGTGTGTTTGTGTTTGTGAACAGAGCCCCAGGACCAGCTTGCTTAGGGGACTCAGGGCTTAGGGCTCTCTTCCACAGTTTGGGAATAAGGAGGTAATATAGCAATTTATATTCTCTCGCTATAATGACAACAGAACAACTCACTGGTCATTGTGTTTCCAGAACACATAAACCATCAACAAAAATAGTTATTGTAACGTAAAACTTATTGTTTGTCTTGTCGCTGCTTGGGTAAGAGTCTGCGATGAATAGAAGTATGGACAGGATGAGGGATACTCCAGTTGATTTCAACAAGCACATTTTTGTGACAGGTGGCAATATCCTGACAGGAAACATGAACAAAATCATTCAAAACCAGCCTTATTCATCTCAAAAGTTGAAAACTAATGAACACAAAAAACAGCAGTGAAACACTACATTGGAAACACAACATAGTGAATGGAAAAAGCATTAACTGTGTATGTTTCTCTTGGTGGAAGCCTGTTCAGTGTTCAGTGTAGACCCTACTTCTTCCTCCATTAACTTTTATACCGCTGTCCCTCTGCCCATGTGCTCGACCGGGATTAGGTAAACCCCTACACCTTATCAGTGATATCTGTGAGCATTGGCCACTTGGCTACCTGCTCTAATCTTTTAGATTAAAAAAGGAACTGCGCACGCAGTCGAAAGTCAAAACACACTTCCATCCTGACAATGGATGGAAGCTTCTAATCCCTTAAACAGGTGGGATGTTGCTAGGTAACTGCTGTTCTGTCGTGCGGAAGACGAGGCAGGATCATTAGTTCATTAGTTTAACTTATGCTCATGGTCCTTTGCCTTGTAAATACATCTAAAGACATTTTTAATACTTTGAATATCTGATTCATCTTTCCATGCTGGATTATAACCCCCCAAAATAAGTAAAAATGTAAACTACACAATAAAAGTTAAAGATTTCCCATTAAATAAATGGGGTCTCTTATATAAACCAGGGGGACTAGTCCCTGGCCATGCTTTATTATCATCTGGGGCAGTGCTAAGATCAGTGAAAGCAATTAATACAGTACATTAAATAATGCTATCCTCTCAGAGAACCAAACAGATAGCCAATGTGTATGTGGACACCCCTTCAAATTAGTGGAATCGGCTATTTCAGCCACACCCGTTGCTGACAGGTGTATAAAATCGAGCACACCTCCATGCAATCTCCATAGACAAACATTGGCAGTAGAATGACCTTACTGAAGAACTCAGTGACTTTCAACATGGCACCATCATAGGATGCCACCTTTCCAAAAAGTCAGTTTGTCAAATTTCTACCCTGCTAGAGCTGCTCCGGTCAACTGTAAGTGCTGTTATTGTGAAGTGGAATTGTCGAGGAGCTCACAGAACAGGACCAACAAGCGATGAAGCGAGTAGCGCGTAAAAATCGTCTGTCCTCAGTTGCAACACTCACTACCATGTTCCAAACTGCCCCTGGAAGCAACGTTAGTACAAAAACTGTTCGTTGGGAGCTTCATGAAATGGGTTTCCATGGCCGAGCTGCCTCACACAATGTAAAGCGTTGTCTGGAGCAGTGTAAAGTTTACCGCTATTGGACTCTGGAGCAGTGGAAACACGTTCTCTGGAGTGATGAATCACGCTTCACCGTCTGGTTTGGTGAATTCCAGGAGAACGCTACCTGCCCCAATGCATAGTGCCTAGTGTAAAGTTTGGTGGAGAAGGAATAATGGTCTGTGGCTGTTTTTCATGGTTCGGGCTTGGCCCCTTATTTCCTGTGAAGGGAAATCTTAAAGCTACTGCATACAATGACATTCTAGACAATTCTGTGCTTCCAACTTTGTGGAAATAGTTTCCTGTTTCAGCATGACAGTGCCTCCGTGCACAAAGTGAGGTCCATACAGAAATGGTTTGTTGAGATCGGTGTGGAAGATCTTGACTGGCCTAGACAGAGCCCTGACCTCAGCCCCATCGATCACCTTTGGGGTGAATTGGAACACCAACTGCAAACAAGGTCTAATTGCCCAACATCAGTGACCGACCTCACTAATGCTCTTATGGCTGAATGGAAGAATGTTAGCGCGGCAATGTTCCAACATCTAGTAGAAAGCTTTTGCAGAAGAGTGGAGGCTGTTTTATCATCAAAGGAGGACCAACTCCATACTAATGCTCATGATTTTGGAATGAGATGTCTGATGAGCAGGTGTCCAGGTACTGTATTTACCTCAGAGATGCGTTTCAATGATATGTTTATATTAATGTAATAACATTAATGAGTCAGTGTATCTTCAATTAAATTAGATTTATGCTAATGAATGTGTACTCTAAATTAAATGAGCACCATGCGGAAATCGCTCCGCCATTTTCTGTTTGCTAAGATTCTTACAGTTGGCCTAATTTCAGTTTATGTGACAAAACAAGCAAGTACAGTGTAGAGAATTATACCATTTACCCGGTACAGTTTAAATTGGGATTCATCTGTGAAAAGCACACTTCTCCAGCATGACAGGGGCAATTTAAAGTGAGCATTTGTCCACTGAAGTTGGTTACGACACCGAACTGCAGTCAGGTCAGGACCATGGTGAGGACGGCGAGTTTGCAGATGAGCTTCCCTGAGATGGTTTCTGACAGTTTGTGCAGAAAATCTTTGATTGTGCAAACTCACAGTTTCATCAGCTGTCCGGGTAGCTGGTCTCAGACAAATATAGGTTTGGCGAATGCCAGGAGAACGCTACCTGCCCCAATGCATAGTGCCAAGTGTAAAGTTTGGTGTAGGAGGAATAATGGTCTGGGCCTGTGAGGCCGGTTGGACGTACTGTCAAATTCTCTAAAACAGTGTTGGGGGCAGCTTATAGTAGAGGAATGATCATTAAATTATCTGGCAACAGCTCTGGTGGACATTCCTGCAGTCAGCATGCCAATTGCACGCTCCCACAAAACTTGAGACATCTGTGGTGTTGTTGTGTGACAAAACTGCACATTTTAGAGTGGCCGTTTATTGATCCCAGCTTAAGCTGCCACTATTGCTATTAAATCGGCTTCTTGATATGCTACACGTGTCAGGTGGATGGATTATCTTGGCAAAGGAGAAATGCTCACTAACAGGGATGTAAACAAATGTGAGCACCAAATATTTGAGAAATACGTTGTGCATATGTTTGTGCATATGGGATCTTTTATTTTAGCTCATAAACATGGGACCAACACTTTATACATGATAAGGGACACACTCTACACACACCTACACATGGATGTTGTATTGTAAATATGTAAATATGTGGCCTGAGGGAACACACTAAATGTATTGGGTAAAGTGTTATGAAATGTAATGTCATGTAAGATTTTAAACTGTATATAACTTAATGTTGCCGGACCCCAGAAAGAGTAGCTGCCGCCTTGGCAGCAGCTAATGGGGATCCTGAATAAATATAAATACAAATACATGTTGCGTTTATATTTTTGTTCAGCGTAAGAACAGCTACAACATAGTATCTTTTCATCCTTCCGTTCACCTGTGTTTTAAAATTTCCCGACCTTGGTTGCATTGGAGACTAGGCCCTGGCAGATGTAACTCAATATGCATGGAGGGTGGCACATGAAATCGCAGAGATTTAAAGGCTTATGGTGCAACCATGTCATGAGCCATAACTGTTCTTCAATCCTGCACTCTTACTGTCATTGTATTTCTCCACTCAAAACGGTAATTGTATAGCCTACTGTAAAACCTTAAGACTAATTGCTAAGGTGTTTTATTATTGATGTTTTCATTAACAAGACGAAAGATGAAAACCAGCTAAATGCATAGCACAGTACATTTTTTGTTATTGTCACATTCAATGATGTAGTGGTAAATAATTATGTGGGTCGACACTGATTGCCAGTGTGAGTAAAGTAGCACTCCCTTAACTTTCAATGCATTTTTCTACAAAATGTGGGTAAACGCTTATGCAAACCAGCATTACACTACACCCGCAATAACATCTGCTAATCACGTGTATGTGACCAATAAAATTTGATTTGATTTGAAAAAATCCACTACACTACTGGTAACATTCTGTAAATTATCTGTTATTTACCTTTCTCTAAAACCGCTCTGGATAAAGGCAATCTACAATTTTCTCAGTACAAATGAAACTCGCTTTTATTCCCCAAAAATGTTAACATTTTCAATGGTATAGCATAGCATCTTTAATACATTGTTTACAGCCCGATTAACAATCAGTCCAGACATAGCCATTGAAAGCAGTCCTAGAGAAGCATTGGTGTGACACGGCAACAACTGAAGTTGCACAGGGTCCATGAGGAGCTTCGCTTGTGGTACAAGGTCCAGGCCGCGATGAAGATCCTATAGTTGAAAATGAAGATGAGGCCATTGGGATGTAGAAGGCCATAATGGTGGAGAAGATGGTGTGGTCGATGTGGTCATGCTCTTGGAATCACGTGTGGTGTGTGTGCATTTGGTATCCGGCACCAATGCACTTTCACAAAAAGTGTGGTGAAGCTGAGTTGGCTGGGAGGAAGTGAGGCGATCATGTCAATTGAGGATTCTGGTTACTACATAGCCGTGTCTGTCTCTTCGACTCACCACATCCACTTAATCCCGCTCATATTGTCTCAACATCCAGTGGGATAGTAGTGCCTGGTGTTCCAAACTACTACTGGACCCTGTACATGGACCATTGGCAGATTTGTGTTTACAGCTAGAAGCATCTGATTCTGGTGGAACTGGGGAAAAAGTAAAGGACCGTGGCTGATTTCAACACATACACAATACACAGGTTTAACACGGGATTTATACAGTGGAGTGTGTATTGTTGTAGTATATAGAGTGAATGTAGCTATAGTATATAAAATGTATATGAAAAAACTGCATGTGGAAAATGAATTGCACTGCCTAAGAGACTGTTGGCTCAAGATGGCACCGGAGGAGGTGGCTGACATTTTACCGTCTCCTAACCAATTATGCTATTATGTAGGTTTTTCCGCGTTGTTTGTAAATTATTTTGTAGATAATGTTTCTGCAACCGTATCTTACGGCAGAAAAGAGGTTCTGGATATCAGGACAGCGATCACTCACCTCGGATTAGACAAAGATTTTTTCAATAACAAGCAGGACTCACACTCACGATATTCTCCAAACACCTAAAAGGGCAGACATCCCAATTATTCGCGAAAAGAAGCGACGCAGAGGACTAAGAGCCGGACCTGCCGGACCTGCCTCGTCCGGACCTGCAGAAGGCGAGTAGGAAAGCTGCCGTTACCGTCAATATTACTCGCCAATGTGCAATCATTGGACAATAAACTAGACGAGGTACGATCACGAATATCCTACCAACGGGACATCAGAAACTGTAATATCCTATGTTTCACGGAATCGTGGCTGAATGATGACATGGATATTCAGCTAGCGGGATATACGCTGCACCGGAAGAATAGAACAGCACAGTTCGGTAAGACGAGGGGGAGGTCTGTGCATATTTGTAAAGTCTAAGGAAGTCTCTGGATTTTGCTCGCCTGAAGTAGAGTATATTGTGATAAATTGCAGGCCACACTACTTGCCTAGAGAGTTCTCAGCTACACTTTTCGTGGCTGTTTATTTACCATCACAAACAGATACGGGCACTAAGACCGCACTCAGTCAGCTGTATAAGGAAATAAGCAAATAGGAAACCGCTCACCCAGAGGCGGCCTGAGACGTTAATGCAGGAAAACTTAAATCAGTTCTACCAAATTTCTATCAACATGTTAAATGTGCAACCAGAGGGGAAAAAATTCTAGATCACCTGTACTCCACACACAGAGATGCGTACAAAGCTCTCCGTCGCCCTCCATTTCCTAAATCCGACCATAACTCTATCCTCCTGATTCCTGCTTATAAGCAAAAATTAAAGCAGGAAGCACCAGTGACTCGGTCTATAAAAAAGTGGTCAGATGAAGCAGATGCTAAACTACAGGACTGTTTTGCTATCACAGACTGGAACATGTTCCGGGATTCTTACGATGACATTGAGGAATACACCACATCAGTCACGCGCTTTATCAATAAGTGCACTGAGGACGTCGTCCCCAAAGTGACTGTACATACATACCCCAACAAGAAGCCATGGATTACAGGCAACATTCGCACTGAGCTAAAAGGTAGATCTCAGTGCGAATCAAACTATGCCCTGCGACGCACCATCAAACAGACAAAGCGTCAATACCGAGCTAAGATTGAATCATACTACACAGGCTCAAACACTCGTCGGATGTGGCAGGGCTTGCAAACTATTACAGACTACAAAGAGAAGCACAGCCACGAGCTGCCTAGTTACACAAGCCTACCAGACGAGCTAAGCTTGCTTAGAGGCAAGCAACACTGAGGCATGCATGAGAGCATCAGCTGTTCCGGACAACTGTGTGATCATGCTCTCCGTAGCCGTCGTGAGTAAGACCTTTAAACAGGTCAACATACACAAGGCTGCGGGGCCAGACGGATTACCAGGACTTGTGCTCCGGGCATGTGCTGACAAACTGGCAGGTGTCTTCACTGACATTTTCAACATGTCCATGGTTGAGTCTGTAATACCAACATGTTTCAAGCAGACCACCATAGTCCCTGTGCCCAAGAACACAAAGACAACCTGCCTAAATGACTACAGACCCGTAGCACTCATGTCCGTAGCCATGAAGTGCTTTGAAAGGCTCGTAATGGCTCACATCAACACCATTATCATATAAATCCTAGACCCACTCCAATTTGCATACCGCCCCAACAGATTCACAGATGATGCAATCTCTATTGCACTCCACACTGCCCTTTCCCACCTGGACAAAAGGAACACCTATGTGAGAATGCTATTCATTGACTACAGCTCAGCGTTACAACACCATAGTACCCTTAAAGCTCATCACTAAGCTAAGGAACCTGGGACTAAACACCTCTCTCTGGAACTGGATCCTGGACTTCCTGACGGGCCGCCCCCAGGTAGTGAGGGTAGGTAGCAATGCATCTGCCACTGATCCTCAACACTGGAGCTCCCCAGGGGTGCGTGCTCAGTCCCCTCCTGTACTCCCTGTTCAGCCACAACTGCATGGCCAGGCATGACTACAGTACCATCCTTAAGTTTGCATACGACACAACAGTGGTAGGCCTGATCACCGACAACGACGAGACAGCCTATAGGGAAGAGGTCAGAGACCTGGCCGGGTGGTACCAGAATAACAACCTATCCCTCAACGTAACCAAGACTAAGGAAATTATTGTGGACTACAGGAAAAGGAGCACCGAGCATGCCTCCATTCTCATCGACGGGGCTGTAGTGGAGCAGGTTGAGAGCTTCAAGTTCCTTGGTGTCCACATCAACAACAACCTAGAATGGTCCAAACACACCAAGACAGCCGTGAAGAGGGCACAACAAAGCCTATTCCCCCTCAGGAAACTAAAAAGATTTGGCATGGGTCCTGAGATCCTCAAAAGGTTCTACAGCTGCAACATCGAGAGCATCCTGACCGGTTGCATCACTGCCTGGTACGGCAATTGCTCGGCCTCCGACCGTACATCACTGGGGCAAAGCTGCCTGCCATCCAGGACCTCTACACCTGGCGGTGTCAGAGGAAGGCTCTAAAAATTGTCAAAGACATCAGCCACCCCAGTCATAGACTGTTCTCTTTACTATCGCATGGCAAGCGGTACCGGAGTGCCAAGTCTAGGACAAAAAGGCTTCTCAACAGTTTTTACCCACAAGCCATAAGTCTCCTGAACAGGTAACCAAATGGTTACCTGGACTATTTGCATTGTGTGCCACCCCCCAACCCCTCTTTTACGCTGCTGCAACTCTCTGTTTATCTTATATGCATAGTCACTTTAGCTATACTTTCATGTACATACTACCTCAATTGGCCTGACCAATCAGTGCTCCCGCACATTGGCTAGCCGGGCTATCTGCATTGTGTCCCACCACCCGCCAACCCCTCTTTTTACTCTACTGCTACTCTGTTCATCATATATGCATAGTCACTTTAACCATGTACATACCACCTGAATAAGCCTGACTAACCAGTGTCTGTATACAGCCTTGCTACTCTTATTTTCAAATGTATTTTTACTGTTGTTTTATTTCTTTACTTACACACACACACCTTTTTTTTGCACAGTTGGTTAGAGCGTGTAAGTAAGCATTTCACTGTAAGGTTCTACACCTGATATATTCGGCGCATGTGATAAATACATTTTGATTTGACTCACTTGTTTGGGTTGTGTCGTGGCAGAATCAGAAACATTTAGGTAACATTTATAAATAAGATGTTTTATTAATTTTCATATGTAAAGGTATCTTTTAAACCATGCGAAGGGATGATTGAGGGGGATTGAGGGGGAACCAATTATCTCTTGGCTCCACAATATCTGTGTGCCAGTCACTCCCTACTTTTCCCTTTGGGGAGAGGTTAGGCTTGTCTTCTTATGGGAATGTGTCTAACTATTTACATGTCCCCTCTGAGGTTGCCCTTATCTTGATTTAGTATATGGCCTAGGAGGCTCACTGTCTCTGTGATCTTGTCCAGGAGGGGGTGTATTTGATATATGCCATTGGGTGAGGTAATGGTGTTGGTCCTGAGTGGTACCAAGAGCGAGATAGGAACATAGTTTAGGAGACCAAAGCTGAATGATAATTTATAGCCAATGCTGTCTGGCTATGTGTGTCTTTGCTATAAAGGATCTCAGTTGCAATGTGTAAGCACTCTCAGAGAATTCATTTATAGACACTGAATGGATCTGAGAGTCACAGGGTTGTGATGGCGCTCATAATAATTAAAGATGGACTTCATGATAATTCTGACTTGTGTGGTTTGCTCTCATGATTTGGTAAATACAGGAAATTTCCACTACAGTTGGCAACATTTTTATGCTTTTTTCTTTTAACAGCACACCTACGACAAATATTAATGGTTTTATTTAGATGCTTGATTCATGTTATTTGAAATATTTTTTTAAATTCCAGTACGGTTAATGCATCAATCCACAGTCACTAAAATCAACAATGTTAATATTCTGTGTTCATTGTAGAATTAAGATTACAATAGTAATTTTTTGCTTGGTAGTACCCTTGTTTTTTATTGAACAATCTTAATTTATTCACAATAAAAATGTAAATGATGAGTTGAAATAGATTTAACACATCAGACATTTGTATTATTTTTGTATTCTCACATATTGTGTTCTCCTTGTAACGGCTTTCTTCTGTGGACGAAGGAGAGGACCAAAGTGCAGCTTGGTTAGTGTTCATCATGTTTAATCAAGACGATAAACACTACAAAATACAAAACAACAAATGTGAAAAAAACCGAAACCGTTCTGTTCTAACAAACGAAGACAACCACCCACAAAACACAACACAAAACAGGCTACCTAAATATGGTTCCCAATCAGAAACAATGACTAACGCCTGCCTCTGATTGAGAACCATATCAGGCCAAACATAGAAATGGGAAAACTAGACACACAACATAGAATGCCCACTCAGCTCACATCCTGACCAACACTAAAACAAAGAAAACACAAAAGAACTATGGTCAGAACGTGACACTCCTACTGTATATGTTTTTTTTACAGCTTCTGTACAAAGTTATTTTGGAGCAGAGCGAACTGGATTCATCAAAGGTGGTAAGTGCTATCAAAACAAACAATCAAAAGTATCTGCAGTTTGATTGTTGTGTTGGGGTGTGGGTCTGAAAAATGCACACAAACGCAAGCCTGTTGACTGCGATCACGCAGTCCAAGTAAGAAGATCTGACAGTTATGGTAGTTCATCATTCCTGTGCCAAACCTCAAGTTTAGATAGCATTCGAGGTAGAGCTCATTGCACTGTATACACCCATATTCTCTACTTACAATGGGTTGTTTGGGCAATGGTGGACTTGTTAAGATTTTAAATGAGCATGATTTGATTTGATTGTCGATGCTGGCACACAGATTGTCATTAAATGCATTGCGGTTTTCTGCTGGCATTGTGTTTCAGACTCAAACGCAAAGGCTAAATTCATCTGCCTCGCAATCTTCAGATCAAAGTGACACTTGACACAAAGTGACACAGAG
This sequence comes from Oncorhynchus kisutch, assembly GCF_002021735.2. Lineage (NCBI taxonomy): Eukaryota > Metazoa > Chordata > Actinopteri > Salmoniformes > Salmonidae > Oncorhynchus > Oncorhynchus kisutch. The sequence continues at coordinate 13,836,345 of NC_034180.2, forward strand.
CTTGAGATGGGTTGAATGGAATAACATTAAAATGTCACCAGGTGATGTTAAACATACAAGTGTGAGTGCATTGGCGAAAATCAGAATAGGTCTTTATGTAACACATATCCGTTACACTTTATAATTACCGCCATGAATAAGACATGGCATGGCATCTTATACTTTTTAAATATTCATAAATATACTATGTTTATTCATTGTAATGCATATAAATGTTTATAATAATCTCTTTTCTTATAGAGCTCTGAAGAAAGTACCTCAGATGACCAAGTAAGTTCATCTTTTAATTAAAACAGGTGTATTCTTTTCTACTCAAAAGTATTGACCATTCAAGCAATGCCTAGAATGTATCTGGGGCCGTATTCACACAGCATTTCAGAGCAGTATTGCTGTTCTAGGATCAGGTCCACATTGTCCATGTAATCTTATTCATTAGGATCTACAAGCCAAAACTGATCATAGATCAGCATACTCTCAGACGCTTGATACATACGCTTGATAATGTCACCCCTGTTCTCCTTTATCAAGTGGCTCTAATCTTGAATATTCTATCTTTGTTAAATTGGGTTTCAGAATTCAGAGTCTGATTTATTGGAATCCAAATCAGAGATGAGTGACAACAACAGTATTCCTACTCAAGTATTATCCTTTCCACATGAAGAAATACTATATTATAAACTGGGTGGTTCGAGCCCTGAATGCTGATTGGCTGACATGTGTGACATAGCAGACCGTATACCACGAGTATGACAAAACATGTATTTTTACTGCTCTAATTACATTGGTAACAAGTTTATAATAGCAACAAGGCACCTCGGGGGTTTACGGTATATGACCATTATACCACGGCTAAGGGCTGTATCCAGGCACTCCGCATCGCGTCCTGCATAAGAACAGCCCTTAGCTGTGTTTATATTTGTCATACACCACACCCCCCAGGGCCTTGTTGCTTAAGTATACTATGGTATAAATACTATAGTATTCACTGTAGTGTTTACTGTTGTATACTGTAGTATTCACAGTAAACTATAGTATAAACACTGTAGTAAAATAAAACTGTAGTATATACTATAGTAATTAATATAGTGTTTTTGCAGATGGTATTATACTGTAGTATTTACTGAAGTGTTTTTGCAGACTGTAGTATACTGTAGTATATACTGTACTGTTTTTGCAGACATTAATATACTATTGCTATATTGCTATATGGGGAGTGGAATGGGCAGAGTAAATGCTAATTAAATACTGTAGTATAAAAAGTGCAGTATGTTTTGCTGACTGTAGTGTTTTTGCAGACATTACTGTAGTATTTACCACATAGATTTTTGCAGATAATACTGTAAAGTATACTACAATGTTGTATAGTAAGTACTACATATGATTGAGGGATACTACAGTGTGTAGTATAGTATTCTACATTATCCTACAGTTTACTATAGAATTCTACAGTAAGTACTGTAGTATTCTATAGTAAACTAGTATTTAATGTGGGTTGTTCTGGTGGTGCACATACTTGGGCTGTTAGTCGATACAAAAATAAATACATTGAAAAATACCTCCTTGGTCCATTTTGTTGTAATCTGTTCCCCTTCACAGAGTCTTCCAAGAGCCATTCTTGGGGGAGAGTGAGAGCCAATCACTGGAGGACAGGATAAAGATCCTCAGAATGATATAATTCCACACAGTGCATATCAAAACAATTAAATTAGAAGGATGCAATCAATTTACAATATGTCAGGCAAATGACAATGGTTGCATTTACTGTATATTCTGTTGGTTTGTTTCAACAGACTGACCCCAATACTATTGAGGATACAAGAGACAAAAGCCAAGGCAGTGATGAAAATGTTCAAAAGGTTAGTCGTGCAATGCACTTGTCATAATATCCTGTGTCATGTTATGTCATACACTTATAATAAGAACGCATTTTTACACAATACTAAGCCTGTCAAAATCTTAGTTTGACATTTATATTTTGTCCGCACATTTAGAATCTATTAGCTCGTCATTGACCCGAAAAGGGTCCATCAGAGAAAGACTTGAAAAATTGCCAAAGACTCCAGCCACTCAAGCCAGACTCTTCCCTATGCTACCATCTGGCAAACGATACCGGAGCATCGGTTCCCAGACCATCAGGCTTCGAGAAAGCTTCTAACCCCAAGCCATAAGACTGCTAAATCACAGGAGGCTGCTAAGAGGAGTACAGCTCATAATAATGTCTGGAATGAAGCGAATGGAATGGCAACAAACACCTGGAATCCATGTGTTTTATGTATTTGAAACCATTATCCAGCTGCATACCACCCTGTGTTCTTGGGCACAGGGACTATGGTGGTCTGCTTGAAACATGCTGGTATTACAGACTCAGTCAGGGAGAGGTTGAAAATGTCAGTGAGGACACTTTCCAGTTGGTCAGCGCATGCTCGGAGTAAACGTCCTGGTAATCCGTCTAGCCCTGCAGCATTTTAAATGTTGACCTGTTGAAAGTCTTACCCTCATCGGCTGCGGAGAGCTTGATCACACAGTTGTCCGGAACAGCTGATGCTCTCATGCATGTTTCAGTGTTACTTGCCTCGAAGCGAGCATAGAAGTTATTTAGCTCGTCTGGTAGGCTTGTGTCACTGTCACTTTGTAGTCTGTAATAGTTTGCAAGCACTGCCACATCCGACGAGCATCAGAGCCGGTGTAGTACGATTCGATCTTAGTCCTGTACTGACGCTTTGCCTGTTTGATGGTTCGTCGGAGGGCATTTCTTATAAGTGTCATGACGTTGGCCCGGGGGTAGGTTTATGACAGTCATAAATACCTCTTCCCCCCTTTTTCCTCTCTCTACCCTACTAATGTTACATTTGCAAAACCCTTGGTTAACATAGAGATTCTGGGAACATCAGAAGGTGGGGGGAAATGAACTATATTCTGGTAATGCGACTAATTGAACATATGCGGTGGTACTTAATGAATATGATGTCAGTTCGGTTGTCATCTGAGACATTCTCATCAATGATAAGATGACATAAACTCTACAGTGGAAAGTCTACACATCAGAGTTATCGGATTCACATGGAATTGTTGTTCAATTTAAATGTTTGAATATGAAATGATTTGTGATGGGATGAAATGTGATTTTAGCTTCTAAAATGTGAGATTTGGGTTTTCATAAGATAGGGCTCTGCTCAATCAGTGGCCCGCCCCTGTGAAGACATGGGCTATAAAACTTTTCCCTTCCTATATAAGCCCTTGACGACAATATAACCTCCTGTTCCGAGGACGTGAGGATGATGGTCCTATGTCAGAATGGTTCAGATAATAACTACAGAACGAAGCCAACATCAGTGTGAGCTTTGGTTGTGAATGGTATGAACTTTGAACTCTTATTCACTACAGAAGTGATACCTCCTAGCCGTTAGGTTAGCAACAGCAGATGCAAACTAGGGTTAGGAAGGAACAGACAGAGTATCCCGTCTATCACCCAACGACGTTACTACAACATATACAATTGACAACCAGAGACATTCTTCAAAGGACTCGGTTGGGCAACACGGCCTTCCATCTACCACCAACCTACCGAAGCGCAGCTCTGAGTAAATATTTATTGCATTTTCCTTTTCCAAATGGGCGGTAATTTAGAATGCACAAGATACTGTATTTGCGATAGAACAGCTTCTTCCCTTTGTTGCTCAGTCTTCCCGCTCTTTCACTCAAACCCAGCCCCTTTTCTTTTGTGTAACAAGCTGTCATATCTGTTCCGCCCGCTAGGGACGTTTTCCTTTATGACGTAATTTGTAATCAAGTTATGATTTAATTATGTGTATGTGTAATTCTGTGTGATTAGTTAGGTATTTAGTAAATAAATAATTCAACCCAATTTTGTATTGCTGATTCAACTTGTGAGCCAGGGTTACAACTTTCAGATGAGACTGAATTAAGATGACAATTAATATTGACTGCTATTGATGTAAAATATTACTAGGTCTTTAAGAGTTTATTCAGAAGATAACAGCTCTATAAATATTATTTTGTGGTGCCCGACTCTCTAGTTAATTACATTTACATGATTAGCTCAAACAAGTGATATTAATTACGGAGAAATTATTTTATAGAATGGCATGTCATATCACTTAATCCGGCATAGCAAAAGACACGACATAAGCTACCAGGTTAGAGTCCCACTCCTTGAAAGCGGCAGCTCTACTCTTTAGCTCAGTGCAAATGTTGCCTGTAATCCATGGCTTCTGGTTGGGGTATGTACGTACAGTCACTGTGGGGACGACGTCCTCAATGCACTTATTGATAAAGTCAGTGACTGATATTGTGTACTCCTCAACGCCATCGGAAGAACATAGTCTGTGCTCGCAAAACAGTCCTGTAGTTTAGCATCTGCTTCATCTGACCACTTTTTTTATAGACTGAGTCACTAGTGTTTCCTGTTTAACTATTGCTTGTAAGCAGGAATCAGGAGGATAGAATTATGATCATATTTGCCAAATGGGGGGTGAGGGAGAGCTTTGTATGAGTCTAGGTAAAACTGATTTAAGTTTCCCTGCATTAAAGTCCCCGGTCACTAGGAGCGCCACCTCTGGATGAGTGTTTTCCTGTTTGCTTATGGCGGTATACAGCTTATTGAGTGCGGTTTTAGTGCCAGCATTGGTCTGTGGTCTGTGGTGGTATGTAAAATACAGATAAAAACTCTCAAGGTAGATAGTGTGGTCTACTGCTTATCATAAGATACTCTACCTCAGGCGAGCAAAACTTAGAGACTTCCTTAGATATCATGCACCAGCTGTTGTTTACAAATATCCATAGGCCCCCGCCCCGTGTCTTGCCAGAGGCTGCTGTAATATCCTGCCGATAGACTGTACAACCCGCCACCTACAGTGGGGCAAAAAAAGTATTTAGTCAGCCACCAATTGTGCAAGTTCTCCCACTTAAAAAGATGAGAGAGGCCTGTAATTATCATCATAGATACACTTCAACTATGACAGACAAAATTAGAAAAAAAATTCCAGAAAATCACATTGTAGGATTTTCAATGAATTTATTTGCAAATTCTGAAGAAAAAAAAAAACGGAATACCAAGTGTCACGTCTGGAGAAAACCTGGCACCATGAATCATGGTGTGGCAGTATCATGCTGTGGGGATGTTTTTCAGTGGCAGGGACTGGGAGACTAGTCAGGATCAAGGGAAACATGAACGAAGCAAAGTACAGAGAGATCCTTGATGAAAACTTGCTCCAGAGTGCTCAGGATCTAAGACTGGGTTCACCTTCCAGTAGGTCAACAACCCTAAGCACACAGCCAAGACAACACAGGAGTGGCTTCGGGACAAGTCTCTGAATGTCCTTGAGTGGCCCAGCCAGAGCCAGGACTTGAACCCGATCTAACATCTCTGGAAAGACCTGAAAATAGAATTGCCGCGACGCTCCCCATCCAACCTGACAGACCTTGAGGGGATCTGCAGAGAAGATTGGGAGAAACTCCACAAATACAGGTGTTTTTTATTTATTTTATTTTATTTCACCTTTTTTTAACCAGGTAGGCTAGTTGAGAACAAGTTCTCATTTGCAACTGCGACATTGGCCAAGATAAAGCAAAGCAGTTCGACACACACAACAACACAGAGTTACACATGGAATAAACAAACATACATTTAACACTTTTTTGGTTTCCCACTTGATTCCATATGTGTTATTTTGTAGTTTTGATGTCTTCACTATTATTATACAATGTAGAACATATTAAAAATAAAGAAAAACCCTTGAATGAGTAGGTGTGTCCAAACTTTTGACTGGTACTGTATAGTTGTATTGTATTTTTTGTATTTTGTGATATTTGCTGTATTTTAAATGCAATTTTCGAATTGTATTGCACTGTAATCAGAATGGTGTCGATATTATTGTGTAATTTATCTAATAATCACTGATTAAAATACAATTAATTACCAATCCATCAGTGTTCTTGCATAAACTTAACCGCATTAAAGATCATTGGGATGCCATGATTCTCTCCACCTCGAAAGAACATAGGCATAGACCAGGGGGGGTGTGTGTTATAGGGTAGACCTATAACCTGTAATAAACAACTTGTGGGATATTGGGTTATCCACCAGTATACCACCCTGCATCCCACTGCAGGCTTGCCTCTGAACCTGAGCAGAGTCGGTCCTGGATATGCTGGATATGGTGTTGGAGGTTCAGTATGGGGCACTCTTCCCACTGGTCTAAGGAGAACCCAATGCCTCAGGGCAGTGAAGTTCACATTGCCCTGCATAGGGTGCAGTCTATCGGATGGGGCTTTAAAACGGGCGTCCTGACTCTCTGTGGTCACTAATGATCCCTTGGCACTTATACTAAGAGTAAGGGTATTAACCCTGGTGTCCTGGCTAAATTCCCAATGTGGCACCCATGGCCTCCTAATCATCCCGAGCTTCCAAATGTCTCATTCATCCACTCTCCTCCCAGTGGAAACTCTTCCCCAGGTTGTTGCTGTAAAATGTAGTAAATTCTCAGTCGTCTTACCTGATAATAAGGGTATTTAAATAAATCTGTCTGTTGTCTGAACCAATTGTAGATGCTTGACTCATTTTTGAATCATCAGCTGTCAGAGCAGCTTACAGATCACTGCACCTGTACATAGCCCATCTGTAAACAGCCCATCTACCTACCTCATCCCCATACTGGTATTTATTTATTTTGCTCCTTTGCACCCCAGTATCTCTACTTGCACATTCATCTTCTGCCGATCTACCATTCCAGTGTTTAATTGCTATATTGTAATTACGAATTAACTCCATAATATCGACCGAAACATGGCAAACGTTGTTTGAATCAATCCTCAAGGTGTTTTTTCACATATCTCTTCATTGATATGCCGTTCGTGGAAGCATGGTTTTTCTCAGAATCCCATGGAAAAATACCAGCACCTGAGTTTTGCGCAAAATTCATAATATTTAACAAACCAGATTAGTTTTTATGTTTATTGACAAGTGTGTGAATTGAACCATTTTCCTGTCAAAATCTAACGAGTACTTTTGGGTGTCAGGGAAAATGTATGAAGTAAAATGTACATTATTTGCTTTAGGAATGTAAAAGTAAAAGTTGGCAAAAATATAAATAGTAAAGTACAGATACTCCAAAAAACTACTTCAGTAGTACTTCAAAGTAGTTTTACTTATGTACTTAAGGCCCCCAGTGCCTAGAAAATTGTGATGAGCTGTTAACCACTCAGATCTTACTTTCTTTAGGTCAGTGGCCTACATCGACAAGGAAAATAAATTTGAAATTGGTGGCCGATTTAAAAAAAATAACATGATTTGTTTCTCGTCTGGTGCGACCTGGCCGTTGTTACAATGTATCATTACGAACTGGGCTTGCAGAATGGATACATGTTTGCTTTAAATACCACAACATTCCATTGCTGATTTCACCCAGCCGGTTAGCTCAGTCCTGCTAATAAAGCGAAGGTACGATACAGGTACTGGCCACAGACTTTTGGTCAAAATCCCAATGTAGGCTAGGTAGATCTGAGGTTGATAATTCATTGCCTACGGGTAAACTCATGTATAGGCTAGCCTACGTCCCACTGCTGGCACATTTACAACTGACGCTTTTCCATAATGTTGAATAAAACATCTGTTTTGTAAACAAATGAATTAAACACACCAGATTAGGGCTACATAATAGCAGACAACCTTTCATGAAATTATTCGGAATTGTCATTAATTCAGGAAAATAGAGCTACCGGCAACTCATTTTACATTCCATCCGATAAAACAGAGTTGCTTCACGGATTTTTTTTTACCAAGGCGGATTACTCAAGCAAAGGCCATATGTTTAGAAACCGTCAAAACCAGAATTGCATGATCTGTGGATTTACGCAAATCACAAGAGGGAGGTAGTCTAGTATGTTACCGGAAATGTTGTACGCATGTGCAAATAGTTATATCAGCTGCGTTTTTTAAATTTTACTCCTGTCAAACTGTCAATTTAGTCCAGTCTACTTTATTATTAGACGATTAACGAAATCATATTATTTAGATTGTTACTGGAATGGATGTTTGAACAACTCGGAAAGGAGTTGTCAATTTACCCGACGTTGTTAAAAAGTAAAGTACAAGAAAAGTCCGCCTATTGTTTAGGGGAAGTCCCTCTAGGAAATCCCCTGCAGTTGTCGGAATTATTTCTTTCCAAATTCAGATGAGCCACATCCTTTAGGCTACATAGTTGACATCCTCCTCAGTCTAATTTTGAAGACATGTTGCATAAACTACGAACACGAACTCTATCGAACCAATAAGCAAAATCATTTATTAAGAAATTGATGGAATATTGAAGATTTTTCCCAATCCCCATCTATCAGAAGCAAAGGTGTTACCTCTGGAATAAGGAACATGACTGGAATAAGGAACGCGATGGATGTCAATTTGGATAATGATACACTGAAAGCAAAGATAAGGAGCTGCAATACATTGAATACTTTCTACCACGAAACTCTGCTGGAGATTGACACATTAAGTAAGAAAATCTACAAAAGGGACAATTTAATCGCAGATTTAAAGGCTAGGTTGGGCAAATACGAGAATACCTGGATCAATGTGGAAGGGTATGACCATGTTGTCATAGCACCGTCCAAATCTTTGCTGGAAAGTTTATGCAAAGAAATCTGCAAACTGAAGCAAAAATGGAAAGACACAGAAATGAATACGGCTCAGCAAGCAGAGTTGAGCCAAGAAGTGAGTAGAATTTACTGAATTGTATGTGTTCCAAATGTGTATCATGTGGAATTTAATATTTAGACTAACCCTGTGAAACATAGTTGTGCCTTTTAACATTAGGTCATAGCCCTACTTGAAATTTCAACGTCAATTATTAAAAACGATCCTTTATGACAGATATGTCCTTTCTTTCATTTTCAATTTGCACATTATGAAAGAAGGGTATTTTAGGCCTACTGTAAATGGTCTTCTCTGAAAATAGCCACTAGCCTTCACCATGCCTATATGCACTTGGTTTGAGATAACCCTAACCCTACACTAGTTCACAACTGAGGTCTATTGGAAATACTACTAATGTAGGCCTAACCAACCACCAAACTTGCCAACTAGGCTTAATGAAATGTCCCTGCTTCAAAACCACCTTGCAGTGCATAGAGGATGTTGCTATAGCAATAACCTCTCTTTTCCATTTCAATGTGTGGCGGGGGTGCAGGTGACAGTGTTGTTTCGCCTTAACTTCACGAAACAAACACAAATCTGTATCACATAAAAGTCATAATTCAATACAATTAAACATTACAAAAAGCTATATTGTCCATCAAAAATAATAATAATTTGAAAAAGTATCTTTGGAATTTGACTCACATTTGACACTCAAGCCTATTATATTCTATTCTATTCTCTCACCCCTGAAGGAGATACAGAGGTTGCGACAGCAGCTGAGGGAGAAGGAACGAGAGCTGGAGAGTGTGACCCGTCAACCGGACCACGAGAAGGACCAGGTTATCCAGAGGCTACGCTCTGCCTTGGCCGAGAGGGACCGAGCACAGGCCACCCGTGCAGTTCTGTGCACCTCGCTGGCTGAAGAGGCCGACCAGCTCCGGGGCCAACTGGGAGCCACAGTCAGGGTGTGTCAAGAGTTACTGGGCCGACTAGAGGGAGAGAAGAAGGGAGGAGAGAGAGTGACAGAGGAGGTGAAAATGCAGCAGAAGGCAAAAGAGGTGTGTATGAAGGTTGTATAATTAAGAAATAAGGCCCAAGGAGATGTGGTATATGGCCAATATATCACGGCTTAGGTGCTGTTCTTATGCACAACGCAACGCGGATTGGCCCTGGATTATAAACTGGTTACCAACGTAATTAGAGCAGTAAAAATACATGTTTTGTCATACCCGTGGTATACGGTCTGATAATACCACGACTGTCAGCCAATCAGCATTCAGGGTTCGACCCACCCAGCTTAAAATAAGTGTGTAGTATCATGGTTATCAAGCGCTTTTATCCAATGCAAATTACAATTAACCCCTTACACTCGTAGGAATTGGCCTATATAGATTGGGCTAAATTGAAATGTTTTTAACCGAAGAAACGTGGAAAGAGTATGCATAACCCTGGTAGCAATCAAAAGGGAACAGTTTGGAGATTATGGGAAAATAATTATTAGACTAAAGGTGATGACAAAACAGTTAATCTGACACAAGACTGAATCCAAACATTATTGTGTTGATTTTATGTGTGTTTTACATTTACTGTTCTGTTTGCCCCAATTGGGGGCGGCAGGTAGCCTAGTGGTTAGAGCGTTGGGCCAGTAACCGAAAGGTTGCTTGATCAAATCTCTGCGCTGACAAGGTAGAAATCTGTCGTTCAGCCCCTGAACAAGGCAGTTGACCCACTGTTCCTAGGCTGTCATTGTAAAATAAGAACTGACTTGCTTAGTTAAATAAATAAAATGAACTCTGAAAATACTCTGGTAGCATGATAAGGATATTTAGGGTCATTTGGGGTAGGTGCAACATAAGACAAATAAATTACAAGTGAGAGGTTTAACTGGTTTCTCCAAAGTGTGCATAGTTCCTACTTAATTTCAGTGCACTTTTATGACTCAAAGAAGAGTCTTCAACTATAAGGTGATATTTTGAGCGCTCCTAGCTGTACCGTTGAAGAACCAGAGCAAGCTGTCTTGTACAGTAGTTGTTTTCTTTGGAACTCGGCCCTGGATCTCTGCCTTTACACAATTACTGTTGTTATTTACGCAATCTGGTCAGGTGGGCATCATTTGAAAGTGTGTTCTATTGCGAACATGGCTAGCTAAGTTACGAAATATGATCTTACGGTGCTTTCACAAGGCCATTCAGAAAAGCAAATTGGCATTTTGGTGCGACTAGAATAGAATTACGAGTTCCCGGCAAATGTCTTCGTAATACACCATGACATATTGTAACTGTACATCAGCATAGTGATCATAAACGTTGGCATTGTATATTACATGAGTTCTGTGATATGAAATGGGGAAGTGCACATTTGAACTAACGGGTGTTTGGCTTGCTTGTGTGACACCAAAGTGGTAGTATAATTGTTAACGTCTAATTTTTCAAAGTACATAAGAGTACTCTTTATTGACAGCCTTTCCCTCACTCAGACGACACAATTTGTGGGAGATATGGGGGTAACTTCTTGTTCATGTTCAGAACCGCTGTCAGTCAAAACCAATACTGCACTGGGAAGCAGAGACCTTGCGCTTTGACGTCACATATAGCATGTTAGTGTACAGCCGCTGCATTCCAATTTATGTATTTATCATCACCCAAATCCGCTATTTTGAACCCATAGAAGGGTACGAGTGTAAAGAACTAACTCATATCCACAAACTGTATATACTGAATGTTATATTCAGTATATGTGGCCTATGCGGGAATCGAACCCAAAAGCCCACAATCAAGCACTGAACTCAAACTGAGAGATTGGAACAGCAGTGGCTACATCCAAACAACATCCCCATCAGCAAAATACATTGAAAATACGTATGTGCTCACTGGGAAAAGCTTTTTCACTGTAACTGTCTTTCAAAACCAAAAATTTCAACCAAAAGAGGTTTGTGTACTAAAGAGTTTGGATTCTCTCTGTCTCTGCCATTATGTGCTTTTCAGCCAAGTTGTTAGTGTTTGATTCTGTTGTATTTCTAAACAGTATCATTTTGAGCTCTTGTTTCCCCTTTTCATGGTCAGATGTCGGATAATACGGAAGCGGGTCGTGGTGACACTCTGGTCAGCAAACTCCAAGAAGAGAACCAACAGCTAAAGCAAAGAGTGGCATATGTAAGCAGGAACACACTGTAGAAACTCACTTCTACCTACATGAACAAATATTATAGTATACTATGGTATTCACTGTAAAGTCTGCAAAAACACAACAGTGAATACTGTAGTATTTAATATACATGACTGTAGTATACTGTAGTATGTACAGTAGTAAACTGTTGTATATGTATACTATAGTAATTACTCTAGTGTGTTTGCAGACTGTAGTAATCCAACATTGTCATAGCAAATGGGCTATCAGAACCCAAGTGGTGCAGCGGTCTAAGGCACTGCATCTCAGTGCTAGAGGTGTCACTATAGACACCCTGTTTCGAATCCAGGCTGTATCACTACACCGGCCGTGATTTGGAGTCCCATAGGGCGGCGCACAATTGGCCCAGCGTCGTCCAGGTTTGGCCGGTGTAGGCTGTCATTGTAAAAATAAGAATTTGTTCTTAAGTGACTTGCATGGTTAAATAAAGGTTAAATATTTTATATTTTTTTGAAAGAACCAAATTTGAACAGCCGTGTGTGTGTGTAAGAAGCTGTGTGCACAAGTGTGTGTACGTGTTTGGGACTAATGTCTCCCTCTTCCCCTCCCTCCTTCATTTTCCCAGGTGGAAGGTCTGAACTCCAAATGGCAAAAGTATGACTCTAGCAGGGAAGAGTTTGTGAGGAGCCTGTGTAAGAGGCTGAATGAGTCTGCTACCTCCAGCCCTGCTCCAGGTGTGGGGCCTAGGCTAGGGCCCAGGCCTACACAAGAGCCTGGGGCTGGCCTGGGCTTGTTACCTGAGTTGTCCTCAGCCAACGCTGGGTTGCTTCAGCAGGAGATAGCCAGGCTCAACGGCCTACTGGAGGAAAAGATGAGGGACTGTGGGAGGTTGGGGAGAGAGCTGGATGAGAACAGGAGACGATACCAGGAGAGCATCCAGACGCTAGAGCAACAGGTTAGTGTGGTGTAGGATCGCCTGACACCTCTCTCTTTCTTTCTCTTTGTCTCTCTCACATTCTCTTTCTCTCTTTTTCGCTTTCTATCTCACTCTGTTTCTCCCTCTGTCTCCCCACTCTTGCCCTCCCTCTTCCTTCTCTTTCTCTCTGTACACATGAATCCACGCATCACATAGCACAGTCTTTAAAGAAAACCCCATTGAATCCAGAAACCTCTCCCTCTTCTCTCTCACATACAGTTCTACCCTATTCAGTTGAATCAGAAACATACCCCTCTCTCTTTCTCACACACCATCACCCTTTCCCTCTCTCCTTCACAGGTTCTCATCTACACAGATGACTTTAAGTCGGAGCGGGCAGACAGGGAGAGAGCGCAGGGCAGGATCCAGGACCTGCAAGAGGAAGTATCTCAACTACAAGAGCAGCTACACACACAGGCACAGGTAAGGCCACACACACAGTCATTACTAACATACATAATATTCAAATGTGTTACAGGAGACAAAAAATATCCATGAAAAGGAAGCTTTTATGTCCGACCCCTATTTGCCATTTATTGAGGATTGATGATACAATGATGTTTCGACAGACATGTTCTTCATACAGTTTGCTAACGGCTAATAAGATGCAGTATTTGTATTTATTAGGGATCCCCATTAGCTGTTGCCAAGGTAGCAGCTACTCTTCCTGGGGTCCAAACACATTAAGGCACTTACATTACATATAAAACAAAGATAAAACATTACATCATATAACATTACTACACCACTACATATCTACAATACAAAATGTATAATACAACAATATTACAATATACGTGTGCTAGCACTTGTATGCGTGTGTCTGTACCTTTGTGTGTGTCTCTTCACAGTCCACGCTGTTCCATAAGGTGTATTGGTACCTGTTTTAAAAAATCTGATTCTACTGCTTGCATCAGTTACAGTGGGGCAAAAAAGTATTTAGTCAGCCACCAATTGTGCAAGGCCTCTCATCTTTTTAAGTGGGAGAACTTGCACAATTGGTAGCTGACTAAATACTTTTAGGGCGGAACAAATAGTACAAAAAATGTTGTGGTTAAATTAAAATATACTTAATTGCAAAAAAAATAAAACTGTATTTATCGAAGAGAAAAAAAAAGTATAATTTTAGTGAATGATTTCATAAATAGGACTGGTGGAGTTGTCACATGCAGCTAACACAGACATATGGAAATGTCTGCTCTACCCAAAATTACAACCAATTAATTGCAGCATTACCATAAAAATGGAAGAGGCAAGTAGAAGGGGAAAAAAGTAAGGAACTTGTATGTCGTCCCTGTATTAAAGAACATAAATGGTTAAAGAAAAGTGTGATAAATAAAAACATATACCAATTTCATTTAAGGACCAAAAAACTGACAGCTGTGCCATATAAATTGCAAAATAGTTGGGAAGAGATTTTCGATGTACCCATTCCATGGCACATGGTTTATGAATTGATACGCAACAACGCCAGATTCAAAACTTCAAATTTTTCAATTTAAATTACTATACAAATTTCTTGCAACTAATATAATGTTATATATATGGGGGATACAATCTTCCCAGCTCTGTAGATTCTGCTGTGAGGAGGCAGAGTCATTAGATAATTTATTTTGGTACTGTTCATATGTAGCTCGTTTTTGGTCACAGGTCCAGGAATGGCTGAAGAATTGCAACATTTGCCTAGAACTAACGCTACAGATGTGAAAAGCCATAGTCAATCAATCAATAATATAATAATTATTTTAGCAAATCTTTTTCATTTTTAATTTACAATCTGTAGAAGCTATGAGAATAGGAAGGCTCAATTATTTTGTGAAGCATCACAGCACAGTTGAAAAATATATGGCAAATAGAAATCCGAAATGGATGATGTTGAGAGATAGATGGGAGGGGTTGAATGGAGCTGAAGGGTGGGACTAATAACAAGATAAACAATGTAAAGCATACGGGATCTGTAAAATGTATATAGCATAGTTACAAATAGAAATCAAACTGGATGGACATCAGAAATAGAGGAAGGACTAAGAACAAACAAGAGAGAACTATTGTAAAGTAGACTGTCTGTAAAAATGTGTATAATACGTATACATTGAAGGTAAAAGCAGAAGTGTTTATTAGTTTACTCCAATTGGGGGATCGGCGGTAGGGTTTGCGGGGAATAATAATAAAGGTATCTTCTTTTTAAAAAAGTATGTATGTCTATATAGCTATGTGTATGTATATATGTGTATATGTATGCATGCGTGTATGGATATATATATTTACCCCAAAAATATGGGGGATTGGAAATTATGCAGACAATTACATTGGAAGCAACATTCTTTCCGCAATATTAAGCTGATCCACCCCTTAAAAAAAAAAGATTGAAAAATTCCTGATTCTACCTGGATTATGTTGGAGAGCTTTCTATTTAAGACCAACCTCTGTTCTGTTAGACAGGTAAATCTTTATCCACAATATAGCAGGGGGTGTAAAGCTATAACACATACGTTTTTCCAATAGCCGACTATGATTGATAATGTCAAAAGCAGCACTGAAATCTAACAAAACAGCCCTCACAATATTTGTGTCATCAATTTCTCTCAGCCAATCATCAGTCATTTGTGTAAATGCTGTGCTTGTTGAATGTCCTTTCTTATAAGCGTGCTGGAAGTCTGTTGTCAACTTGTTTACTGTAAAATAGCATTGTATCAGGTCAAACACAATTTTTTCCAAATGTTTACTAAGGGTTGGTAACAGGCTGATTGGTCAGCCATCACATTAGGGAACAACAAAGGGCACTTTCCTAAAATAATAATAATGATATAGTGATCATTTTATTTGTATGAAGTGTTTCTTACATTATCCTCAAAGTGCTACTATGCCCAGTTTGGCTATGGGAAGGAACACTTTTACTCATGATCATCATTCATTTCTCTTCCAGAGCCCTACTAGAGATGTCGACTCCACGTTCCGAGTCCATATGGGACACCGGATCTCCCCACGTATGAGCACGGACTCGGCCGAACCACTGCAGAGGAACAGCGTTGATCCACCTGCAACAAAACTTCAAAGCGGGACATCGCATGGGGCGACGTTGGCGGTATTAGCACCCAGTCCTACCTGGACAAAGTGCCAGGGTTCGTCGGATCTCCAATGCCCACGATGCTTCACCACGTATGATGACGCACATACGGTGGAGTACCTCAATCACTGCGAGGAGTGTGCCAGACTATGAGCTCCGGCGTGAAGTTTCCTCTAGGTACAGATATAGGATCAGCTTCCGTTTCCCAAACAAAACCATAAAGTGGGGTAAATGCAAAACTGACCCAAGATCAGTGTCTAGGGGCAACTTTGCCCTACTCCCAAGCTATGAGAATTACTACCCTGCCCACCCCACGGGGGTGTTAAGACAAATATCACTAACTGATGATAATTGAGCACTGAAGAAAAAGCACTACATTCGCCCTAAGAAGGGTTGGGACTGGGGAGCTTAGAAAACTGACTAGCTGTGTTCATTAGGCACTAAAATGGAAGAAAACAGACTGAAACAGGGAGGTACTACCTGGACTTCAGACGCTACCATGTTTTTTGGTTGTTAAAGGACAGAATCTAATAGATTATCGATGCAGAGTTGGAGTGTCAGTACTAGCTTGGTGGTCGTAGTGGGAGAAATATTGGTAGAACTTTATTTTACAGTACATAAAAGCCAGGTATTTACCAGGAAACTACATGGTAAAATAACACAGTAATGACTTTGAATTACCTGTTTTGTTTCTTTCGGATTCGTAACAACAAACACCACTGGCCACCATTTGAATGGGTTGAGTTCCCAGTAAGGACCTGATAAATACCAGTGGAAAAAGTGTGTAAAATAATGTTTTTGTGAAATAGCTTTGGTTTGGCAAGCCGAAGCGATTTCCAGTGCAAAGCCACTCATGTTTGACTACATGATCCATGTCAATTATCACATGATACTGCATGGGTGTGTTTCTGATTGCGTGGTCTGTAGAAAATCTAGATGGAAAATTGGATGTTAATTGCAATATTTGAATGTCACAAACCTCAATTCAATATTCCGGCATCAAATTGTTAATCTGTTGCACTTTCCTAACCTGTTTACCAAAGTAATCGTTAATGTACAGATGCATTTATTGGATTTGAAATGCATAAGCTTCTTTCTGGTTTAAGATCATGTATGAACGTTGCCTTTCGTTACCATGGTGCTATTTGTTGGACTGTATATTTTGATGTTGTTGACATGTTTTGTGTAAGTAATCTATTTTCAATTGAACCTATATATATTCACCTATGTGCCTGGAAATATGTATTCACAGTATTCTATACGATTGAATATTTATTCGCTATTAGTGGGGCTTTTTCAAATTGGCAAATCTTTACAGTGCTGGGTCAAAATGAACATCGCCATCATGTTTTGAGGTGTCGTCTGAATCCTGGCACACCAAAGCAGTATGTTTCCCACATCCTGGTAAGATAAGACCGTGTGGGAGACAAATTCTCCATAACATGGCACCTTAAAAAAAAGTGCCATTTCAGATCTGACATTTGAAACTACATTAGTAGAAATTACCTCTGAACTGACAAAAGTTTTATTTTTTCTTGAAGTCATTGATTTATAAACAACATGTGATTATCTGTTTTAACCTGTTTAATGGAAAGGATATTTTTGTAATAAAAAAACTGTTGTTTGACCAATCATCTGGAGTGTTTGTGAGCTTGAGGAACTTTTGCTGGATTTTTGTTTGCTTGGTGGATAACTGCTTGTCAAATTATAGTTTGGGGTGCAGAGTCAGGAGGAGTGAGAGTATGAGACAGCGAGAGGCTCTGACCATAGATTAACCATTGAAACTCAGGTCCCACAGGACCCAAAGTGTGTGTGTACATGTGTGCGCGCGTCTGTATCTGCATTCGTGTGTGTCTGTATGTGTGCTCGTATGTGCGCATTTGTGTGACTGTACGTTCCTTGTCTGACTGTGTGTATGTTTGTACACACTTTGGAAAACCCCTTCCCAGAGTAGCCTGAATGGGCACGCTGTCCTGTGTGTCAGTGCCACATTCCCAGCTGTCCTGTGTGGCTGAAGTGAACACAGCAAGGGGACTAGAGACCAGTGAGACATAGGCTCTGGTTACATCCTGCTCCTAACTACTGATTTGGGATCAGTTGTCTTCAGACTAGTTCTCAATTAAGTCATTTTGAGCTAAACAACAAAAGTCCAGGACCAGTTGTTACAGGTACAATATCCAGGGAACTGGACATTCCCTGTTATAAAGTCGCTATTTAAAGGGGTGGCAGATGAAGCACCAAACAAGGTCTTTGTGTGTGTGTGTATTGTCCATGTATTTCTGTGTTAGAGACACTAAAGTAGCAGATCACTGGATCATTAAGCTCCATTGTTTTTAAAAATGAATTTAGTGGGTAGATCAGCTTTAATATTGCAAAGCTCCATTGTTATTGTAGTCCTAGTTTATCTTGAAAGAGAGAGAGTTCCATGTCACAGTGTTCTGTGTTCTGGTATGATTAGAACACAATTTAAAAACCTACTCAATTACTTTGCAATTCAAAGAGGTATAGGTGTTACTTTGTTTTTGTACCTTTCTACATTTCTATTGACGATTTAGCCTAATGAATTATGGCTGATATTGATATTGTGTATTATGACTGCCTACGGAGGATTATAGTGTCACATATAGTATATACAACATGTTCTTTAAGCCTGTAATAGGTATTACTTTGGAACGTCAAAGAGCACCATATGAACTATTATTATCATCATCCGAGAGCGCACAGATTCTGCTTTTCCATTTTAAGAATTAGACCGGCACAAATAAGTGTAAAACAGAATTCAATAGAATTTTAAACTCTAAACTTCTAAACTCTAAAAAGTGTCCATAACAGCCTTTAATAACTATGTCCTATATAGAGAGTACAGACACGAGGTCACTCTTGCTATACAGATGCAGATGGGGCCTCACTTATAGGAACTGTAACCTACAAGAAAGGCCTCGCTAATTGTGTCAAGGGACTACAGCAGCTGAAAGAGATAGAAACTCCATCAGAAGTTTCAAAGTCCTCCAAAGAGCTAAGTCACAGACTGTGTTCCAAATGGCACTCTATTCCCTATATAGTGCACTAATTCCCTCAAAAGTAATGCACTAAACAGGGAATAGGGTGTCATGTGAGACTCAGCCAGTCTCAAGATGACATAGCATGCCGCATGCTCACATACTCATATGCAGTCTGGGGAAGATGTTTGTGGTTGGACCAGTTCCTATCATTCTCACACATTTACATCTGTTCAGTAAAAAGAGGGTGATTCTATGAGAAGTTTAATTCAAGAATTCAATTGGTTGTGTTTCAGATTGTAGCTTTGTACAGGAATCCTTATTTGACTGTTGCATAAGACCCACACACATAGTGTCACACACACGGCCCCCAAATAAGCTATGGTTGGGGTTGACAGGAATTTCCCCCCCCAAACACCCACACAAATGCATGGTTGGTCTATATGTGAACACACAGTCCACCTGCATGGAGTGGAAAAAATATGGTGTCACAAATCCCTTTAGCTGAACTCAGCGACCTTTTAATAGAAACAATGGCTGACTACCTACATTTACAAATCCATGAATTTCAAGTCAGATGACGTGGCAAAACAGTTCCTGGCGCCACTAGGTTTCCATTAACCGGATGTCTACGAGATCTGTCCAAGTCATGCATTTTTTCAGCAATGGGAAAACTTAGCCTGACACTTATCTAGACAGACTACAGAATGGATAAATGTGGCCTTTAATCTCATGTGTATCCAAAAATTATGGGAAATTCCCATAAAGGGAATTCCCAACACGTACTGTTTGCTATGCGCTCTGGTTCACTTGAAAGTGGAGTGTTTATTTTATAAGAAAGGCCAGTTCATTGGCTTAGAGTGATTTTTCACTTGCTGGTACAAAACGCCATTGTAGAGTATAATAATGAACCCCCTCCCTACTGATTACAAGCTACAGGCAACCTTCAGGTCTGATCCCCTCTAATATCCCTATTGCCTCTCGCCCCTGTCATAGTTAGAGCCCTTCCCTGTGTAGACTCAATAGCACCATGATATTTTTTAACCCCAGCCATCACGGGCTAGGGATAGAGACCAAAGCGGAGGCCAAAGCCAAGGATTGTCAGGTTTCTTCAAAGTAATAGTGATGCAGATAGGGTTTTAAAAATGATTTTAGTTATATAAAAAATTGTTGTTAGAGCATGGCAATTGCACCAGGGTTCTAGCATCAATTCCTGGGACCACCCATACGCAATGTATACATTTAATTTACCTTTATTTAACTAGGCAAGTCAGTTAAGAACAAATTCTTATTTTCAATGACGGCCTAGGAACAACTACCTTGCTCAGGGGCGGAACAACAGATTTTTACCTTGTCAGCTTGGGGATTTGATCTTGCAACCTTTCGTTTACTAGTCCAATGCTCTAACCACTAGGCTACCTGCCGCCCCATGACTGTAAATTGCTTTGGATAAAAGTGTCTGCTAAACGGCATATATTATGTATCATACATGTTCATTTTCGTGAACTTTGGACACCGAGGGATTCCTGAAAAAGGAAATAAATTATACTTTCATCAATGTATAATTTACAGTAATTGTGTTTCACAAATACCAGAGCAAATGTTAATGTCCTTGTCTAGTTCAGGTAGTCTTTCTTGTATGCCCTCGCTTACTCAAAAGCAGATGTCCGTTCTTACATCATTGGTGATTGATAGCAAACACACTGTACAGGCAGGCAGTCAGTCGGTCAGCTATTCATTACAGTAATAAACAATTACTAATTTCAGCTGTGCTGTCTCTTCAATCCATAATGTTTTTACTTCTCTCTGATGAAAATTTCCCGCATTTCTTTCATCTGACAAATGCGTATGAATAGTGACTATTCATTGTGAAACCCATCTGTGATAAGAACAGTTGATCCTTGAAAAATATGAGGAAGCAAGCAATAAGGGAGAATGTCCTACTGTTAAGGTCATTGTTATTCAATTCCTCTTCCTCTCTTGAAATGTTTGATTAAGTCCCTCCAACTTGTTTTATATTTTAGTCACTTAGCAGACGCTCTTATCCAGAGTGACTTACATTAGTGCATTAATCTTAATCTTAAACTAGGTGAGACAACAACATATGACAATCGTTGCAAGTACATTTACCCTCAACAAAGTAGTTTTCATCAAAGTAGGAAAAGACAAGTGCTGTGGGATTTATTTAAGATACTCTTTAAAGAGGTAGGTAGTTTTAAGAATTAAGTTTATGGGGGAAAAAACTATATTTGATGAGTATGTAATGTTATGAGAACACTTTACTTACAATGCGGTTATAATGCACTGTAAGACCTGTCATAAACATGTATGGCCCATTAGTCATTTGAGGCAGTTGAAAATTTGCTACAAAGATTGACATAATATATTTTTTATCCTTATAATACGACATCAAAAAGGCTCATACATGCTTATAACAAGTTATAAAGCCTTATACCTGTCAGTTTTAAGTAGGTGTTAGTCTGCCTCACAGGAAGTCTGCCTCACAGGAAGCACATACTGGTTATTGTGTGACTGTGACCTCATTCCTGAGTGAACCCTTAGTGCAAATGTGCAGTACCTCATACAGTAAAACTGAGAGCTAATCTACCTAATAACTAGTTTGTCTAGCTATTCATATGGAAATTAGCTCAGATGATCAAGCACTGTTGAACGAATCTCGCTTGGTGTCATGTGACATCAAGGGTGCTTGCTCAACCGCGCACTATGGCGCTTGGCAGGATGCTAAACAAAAAACAAAGGAAGTTCAGAAGATGACAGAGAGCCTCAAAAAGGTCCCTTTTTGTAGGTGTCATTTGAAAGAGAAAATAAAATGAATGGGGGTTGCCATTGGGGGCTAAAAATCATGTGGTTTGTCATTTCAAGAGCACATCCTCCTGGGCCCCCTATGAATGTGCACTGCATTCATTTTAGGTATGTTAAGAAAGTATTCATACCCATTGAGGTATTCCACATTTTGATGTGTGACAGTCTTAATTCAAAATTGATTAAATTGTTTTTTTCTCCCCTATCTACACACAATACCCCATAACGACAAGGTGAAAACATGTTTTTATAAATGTTTGTAAATTAGCACACCCCTGAGTCAATAAATGTTAGAATCACCTTTGGCAGCAATTACAGCTGTTAGTCTTTTTGGATAAATCTCTAAGAGATTTACACCTGGGTTGTACATTATTTACCCATTTACCCAAAATTCTTCATGCTCTGTCATTGCTAGATAACCATTGGCTGTTGATCATTGCTAGCCAACTATTTTCAAGTCTTGCCATGGATTTTCAAGCAGATCTAAGTTAAAACTAACTCAGGAACATTCACGGTCTTCTTGGTAAACAACTCCAGCGTAGATTTGGCCTTGTTTTTTTAGGTTATTGTCCTACTGAAAGGTGAATTCATCTCCCAGTGTCTGGTGGAAAGCAGGCTGAATCAGGTTCTCCTCTAGGATTTAGCCTGTGCTTAGCACCATTGTTTATTTTTTATCCTGAAGAATTCCCCAGTCCTTAACAATTACAAGCATGGCCATAACATGATGCAGCCACCACTATGCTTGAAAATATGGAATGGTACTCTGTAATGTGTTACTCACCACAAACACTGTATTAACAAAAAGTTAATTGCTTTGCCATTTTTTGCAGTATTACTTTAGTGCCTTGTTGATAACAGGATACATGTTTTGTAACATGTTATTCTGTACAGGCTTCCTTTTTCCTCTGTCAATTAAGTTAGTATTGTAGAGTAACTACATTGTTGTTGATCCATCCCGTCTTCTATCACATCAATTAAACTCTAAATATTTTAAAGTCACCATTTGCTTCATGGTGAAATCCTTGAGCAATTAACACTTATTTTATTACTGCACACAGAATGAGTCCATGCAACTTAAGCACATTTTTACTCCTGAACTTTAGACTTTCTATAAAAAAGGGGTTGAATACTTGACTCAAGATATTTCAGCTATTCATTTTTAATTAATTTGTAATCAATTTCAAAAAACTATTCCACTTTGACATTATGGGATATTTTGTGTAGGCCAGTGACAATTCCTTTAAATTTAATCCATTTTAAATTCAGGATGAAATGTATAAAAAGTCAAGGGTGTGAATACTTTCTGAAGGCACGTTCACACAGATTACATTTAGAGTAAATATAATTTAATAAGAATATAATAAGAGGGTCAGACAACGCTAACAGTGTCATACATTAGTTTGGTATGTGGGCATCTAGGACCTTCATTTCTACCAGACTACCACGTCATTCCACAAACACACATCAACCATTTACCCTCCAAGGGAAAACCGTACATTTTATAACACCATCATCAACCACGTGAGTCCTGTGAGTATCGAAGAGCCAGAGCGACTTATGTTCTTCTAGAGGACTGAGGGCAAATAACTCACATTTCACCACTGACTGTCATGATAGTCAAGTCAGCCCCTTACCTTTTCAGTCACTGCTACGAGAATATGGGGTCCCACAGGACTGAGTCATAGCTCCACTACCGATTGATACAATCAGTGGTAGAGATCCAGGAAAGCACACAGTACTCCACGTGACTCACTGTCCCGTTGTCTAGTGTGGCTGCACACCCCAAATGGAGAAGCATCAGTGATGTCTTTAAATGCCAAACATTCCCTGAGAGCACAACCAGTAAATATGAATCACCTTAAGGAGGACGGTAATGGTGAACAGTTAAAGTCACTCAGTATCGAGGGGATGATAGTGCGACAGTATCTTCTTAGCCTACAGCTCTCTAGAATCTAATTCAGTGTATAATGTGCGGATGGACATGATTTACAATCTCCACCAAAGGAGGACCATCTAGGTACGAAGGTGAGAATGGATCTCCCCTATACATTTGGGGAAAATGTAAAATAAAAAAACTATAAATTAATAAATTAAACTATACTAAATATATACCCCCCACACACACACACACTGCATTAAAGATGCACCACCAAGGAAATAAGCACAGACAAGACACACATCCTGCCATACTACTGTATTCCATCTTTCAAAAAAGAAAGATAAGATTTTAATATTACTTAACAATATGTTAAAAGGTAGCCAGTTTGGCTTCAGTGTTAATACAATATACACTATAACAGATTGATAGTGTGCATTGTTCTATTCTTCAATTTCATTCTGAAAGTACTGTGATAGAAGCTGGATACAAGTCAAAAATTGGGAAAAAAGAAGAAAAAAAAAAAACAGGTACACTTTTACTTATCGGTTTTGTTAAATGGAACTGAAAAAACAAAAAAAAGAACGTTGTCAAGTATTAAGCCATGTTCCTCTCAGTGAATTGAAGGTTGTAGGGGCAAGGGAGAGTGCGGCAGACCATGCCCATTCCCTTGTCAGTTAACTGAATGAGATGCCGTGCGAGGAATCGTGGGTAACAAGGGGATAGTAAGCCACAGTAACTGATTGAGAGGCTTTAGTTTAATTCATTAGATATATCTCTTTTTCTCAAAAAAAGTTTCCATGTGTGTCTGATTTCAGAAAGCATACATAGTAAGCATCTTTTGACTATGAATCAGCCCAAAAAAGAAAAAAAGAAAATTAATTTCAGAACATGGCTTTAAGTCAAGAGAAATGCCCCTCAGACTAAAAGCACACAAACAAGCAATAAAAAAACAAAAGTAGAAAGTAGCATTTTGTCATTTTTCTTGTGTCATTTCATTGAAAAAACAAAAAAAAACAATTCTCTCAAGAGTTCTGCTTGAGGATCAGACCAGAGGATGGGTTCATGGTAGAACCGCACAGCAACAAGGAACAAGGCAGCGTGGGTGGGCACAGCAGGGCTAGGTGATGACGGGGTCTGTGATAGCAGTTTGCATGGGGGGGGGGGCTGATTGCTTCCTGCCACAGTCTCTTTGCCCTACGGGAGGTCCCATCAGTGGGCGGCGAACGTTGCTTTCTTCAAGCTAAAGTTGGACCAGTTGATGGACAGCCGTTGTCGGGTCTGCCTGGCGGAATCCAAGCAGAACCTGGGGTGGAGGGAGAGCGATGGGGAGTTAAAGATCTACTCTAAGCAACATTTTCCACTAGGGGCATTTGGAGGAGGGAAGTAAGCTCAAGCTAACTACCAATTATCTCTCCTTCCTCCTGAAGTGTGCATTTGTTCACTTCCCTTCACTGATTTGAAAGGACTCCACCAATCTAATGCTTTTGTATTTATGGGAAGTGGTGAAAAAGTGCACACTTTCTCTCCACGCCCACAAGCATAAGCTTAGGAATACAAGTAATTTCTTTTAACATTTTGGGGGGATTTAATGACAAATTGATTCACATAATAGATTATGCATAAACTCAGCGACAACAAAAAAACATCCCCTTTTCAGGACCCTGCAGGCTCATCCTGACCCTGTCTTTCAAGGACAATTCGTAAAAATCCTAAGAACTTCCCAGATCTTCATTGTAAAGGGTTTAAACACTGTTTCCCATGCTCGTTCAATGAACCATAAACAATTAATGAACATGCACCTGTGGAACGGTAGTTAAGACACTAACCACTTATAGACGGTAGGTAATTAAGGTCACAGTTATGAAAACTTAGGACACTATAAAGAGGCCTTTCTACTGACTCTGAAAAACACCAAAAGAAACATGCCCAGGGCCCCTGCTCATCTGTGTGAACGTGCCTTAGGCATGCTGCAAGGAGGCATGAGGACTGCAGATGTGGCCAGGGCAATAAATTGCAATGTCCGTACTGTGAGACGACGAAGACAGCAATACAGGGAGACAAGACGGACAGATGATCGTAGTGGCAGACCACGTGTAACAACACCTGCACAGGATCGGTACATCGGAACATCACACCTGCGGGACAGGTATAGGATGGCAACAACTGCCCAAATTACATCAGGAACGCACAATCTCTCTATCAGTGCTCAGACTGTCCGTAATAGGCTGAGAGAGGCTGGACTGAGGGCTTGTAGGTCTGTTGTAAGGCAGGTCCTCACCAGACATCACCGTAACAACATTGCCTATAGCCACAAACCCACCGTCGCTCAACCAGACAGTACTGGCAAAGAGTGCTCTTCACTGACGATTTTCGTCTCACCAGAGGTGGTCGGATTCGTTTTTATAATGAGAGTTACACCGAGGCCTGTACTCTGGAGCAGGATTGATATAGAGGTGGAGGGTCCGTCATGGTCTGAGGCGGTGTGTCACAGCATCATCAGACTGAGCTTGTCGGCATTGCAGGCAATCGCAACGCTGTGCGTTACAGGGAAGACATCCTCCTCCCTCATGTGGTACCCTTCCTGCAGGCTCATCCTGACAGCATGACAATGCCACCAGCCATACTGCCCGTTCTTGTGTGTGATTTCCTGCAAGACAGGAATGTCAGTGTTCTGCCATGGCCAGCGAATAGCCCGGATCTCAATCCCATTGAGCACGTCTGGGACCTGTTGGATTGGAGGGTGAGGGCTAGGGCCATTCCCCCCAGAAATGTCCGGGAACTTGCAGGTGCCTTGGTGGAAGAATAGGATAACATCTCACAGCAAGAACTGGCAAATCTGGTGCAGTCCACAAGGAGATGCACTGCAGTACTTAATGCAGCTGGTAGCCACACCAGATACTGACTTAATTTTGATTTTGACCCCCCCCCTTTGTTCAGGGACACATTATTCCATTTCTGTTAGTCACATCTGTGGAACTTGTTCAGTTTGTCTCAGTTGTTGAATCTTATGTTCATACAACTATTTATACATGTTAAGTTTGCTGAAAATAAACACAGTTGACAGTGAGGACGTTTATTTTTTTTGCTGAGTTTATAAACCATCCAGCTTCACTTCATGCCAGATTCAATTGCAATACTTTGCAGCTAAGCTTTCGGACGGATCATTTAAGCATTTTTATCTTTAAACAAAGCTTTATGGAGTCAATGCAAAGCAAGAGTCATTTGAGTGAATAGAATTAGGCCCGTACCTTTTGAAATACTCTACCTCCCTCTCAGTCTCGTCCATGTCAGTACTGTCCAGATCAATGTCTTTGGGCAAGAAAACGTCATCTGCAATAAAAGAACACTCGGTCACAAAATGCCAAGTTAACGATTGTAAATGTATGTTTCACATTGTCCCCGTCTCAATATGTCTGGATGTTGTATGCTGCACTTCTGCAGCCCTGAAACTAACCATCCTACAGGGATAAATAAAACTGCACAACATAACCTAGCAGAGCATAGCATGCTGACCTATTGAGTTGTTCATCTTGTCAGCCTTCTTTTTCTTGTTCTTCTTGGACTTGGCCTTGGGCTGGGGGGATTCTGCGCTGAGGAGTTTGCCGTTCTGCTGGGGCTGCTCCGTCTGTGAGGCAGGGGGTAGGGAGGGCTCCTTCAAGGGTCCGCTCCTCTCCTCTTTCGCCTGGCTCGCCGACTGCTGATGGTGCTGCCTTTTCCCGTTGCTCCTCTCCTCCTTCCTGGGTCCCGGTGCCAGAGGGGCGACCGGATCTTCTGCGGGAGGCCTGGGTCGGGTCACTTTGACGTCTGGTGGTAGTTGTGGTGTACCGTTGGTGGTGGTCGCCTCTGGCATTTTCTTGACCATCATTGTCTCGCTGGCGGATTGCCCGATTGGCTGCTGCTGTTTTGGCTTGGCTTTGCCATTGGCCTCCGTCGGTTGGCGTGCGGCGGAGGAGCCGTTGAGAAGAAACTGGACTGGGGAGTTGGGGGCATTTTGGGTGAAAAGGGCCGGAGTAAGGGCTTTCTCCCTGCTGCTCTTTGGGCTGTGCTGTGAGGGGGGAGGCCGGGGCTGGGGTCGGTGCTCCACTCGGGGATCCTTGTGGCCAGGGAGGCGCATGAGGCTGTGCAGGAGCTGGCTCTTGCCGTTGCGGAGGTTCTCCAGGACGTTCTGGGCCGTCTGTTTGAGGGGCTGGGGGTTGTTCTGAGGTACGGGGGCAGGGAGCGGGGTGGCGAGCTCCTTGGCCTTATCCTTTTTCTTCTTGGCGGCGCGGAGGTGCTGCAACTCTTGCAGCCGGAGGAGTTCCCGTTGGATAGCCTCCTCCTCCTGACGCCGCCGCTCCTGCTGCTCGCGGACCTCCGCCTCCAGACGCACCTTCTCCTCCATCTGACACACAGACAGACACACACACACACACAGTTCATATCCAGTTGGTCCTTTGCTTCATTTAATAACAAAAAAACGATGGTGTGAACCAACTCCCCTTTTCAACTAATTCCTTTGCACCAATGTTAAAATTAAACCTTGAAGGGTTAGTTCAGCCCAAAATCAAATACTAAAACATATCATGTGTGGATTATCAGTGCAACTATAGACCACTTTTGGAGGTTAAAATGCCTGGGGTGAACTGTTACTTTAAAGTGACACTTTAAACACAACACTGTCGTCTAAACAACAAGGGGTAACACTTGAAACACCTTCAATATGTTGTAAAACTCTTTAAATCACTACCTTCTTCTGTTTGTGGCGGGCCCGCTTGGCGGCCTTGGAGCTGGAGGCAGGCTTGTTGTCGCTGGCACTGTTGATGAACTGCAGCAGGTCCTCCACCAGCCGATGGTCCTCCACCCGCCGGGGGTCCTCCACCCGCCGGGGGTCCTCCACCCGCCGGGGGTCCTCCACCCGCCGGGGGTCCTCCACCCGCCGGGGGTCCTCCACCCGCCGGGGGTCCTCCACGCGCCGGGGGTCCTCCATGCCATCGGCAGCGCTGTCACGCTCCACCACGGCTGGCTGCTCCTCCCTCTTGGGCTGCTCCTCCTTCCGCTTGGTCAGACGGAGGCGCAGCTTCTCGCGCATTTCCGCGTAGTTGCGGCTGGTGGGCGCCGCCGGGGGCTAGGGGAGGAAACAAGGAAATAGTGTTAGATTATTCTGGTAGTTTCGAGTTGAATTGTGTTTGAATATCAGAGCCCTCAAAACTATCTGAGGTGAGTTACCCCCATACAATGTCAAATGTGTCAGGGACCTAATCAAAAGTTCTATTGAAAGTGCCAGCTCTCTAGACAGTGTCCAGCAGGCCATTCTAGTAAAGATTTACATACTGTATTCTACATAATGTCAGTCTATATCAGTAAATACTATTACAGACTTCTGTTTCTGACTTTTCTGCAAGTTGATACATAGTAATATACTCATATTAGTACATGAGTATATGCGTATGTGTGCATGTCTCACCCCGCCGTGGCCAAAGAACTCGCAGTAGCAGCAGTCGCAGTACTTCCCTTCCTTCTGGTTGGTGGAGGTGGAGGTGGAGGAGCTGTGCTCCGAGCAGCTGTCCTCATCCTGGCTCTCCTCCCCGTCGTAGCCCTGGTGGTCGTACGCCCCGTTTCCCTCACAACGGTGGCCCTCACACTCGGGGTCACTAGACGGGGTCAAACGCCAAGGTCAAAATGTCAATGTCATGCCAATATGTAGCAGTTGAAGCCCCGGTAGGTGAATTTCACCCAATAAATATAGGAACATTCTGTACTGTCAAATAAAGTGCTTCCAATTGAATGTATTTTTTTTACCAGAAGGAACCTCATTTCTGACAAGTCGGATAAGACAAAGATCTATAGTAAACATAACGAGCAACATTCACACACGACTGATACAAATGCTTACAAGGTATAAGCAAGATAAATGTCGGGCACAAATATCTACTTCATTAAAGAGCTGTGCTATACAAGATAAATATACTGTAAGTCACACAAATACATTTTTCACTTAAACACCGTACTGATACCGATACAAACTGTTAGTAGCGCTCTTGGTTTTAAGAGGTAAAAGTCCTGAGCCGGTTCCCTGATGGCAGTAGTGCATATTGGTTGTCCAGTGGATGTGTAAGATCCAAAATGATTTCTTTACCATTCTTATGTGTGCGCTCTTTGTAAATATAGGCAAGCCTTTTGCCTTCTCCCGACAATCTTACCATTGACCTGCACAACTCTCTAGGGTATTCTGACTTGCCCATGTGAGGGAGCCAAACCAGGCTACTACACTAAATGTTAAGACAGGCTCAATAAAACAATCTGTAAAAGGACAAACAGATTTACATCAGGCCTTCTAAGTTTACGAAGGAAGTACAGTCTGGATCGGTATTTAGATAACACTGTCCCAAAGTTGGCTCCTAAGTTCAGCTTGTTGTTAACTATTGTACTGATGGTGATTGACTTGGAGCTCGACGGCATGATCAGCTAGACGGCCGCTTCCTAAAGTCCATGATTAGGTCTTTGGATTTCAGCACCAGAGGTCAAACTTGTCCACTGTGGACTGAATCAGGTCATCAGAATCAGATGTGCAAAGATTAGCAGTGTCATCTGAGTATTTTATGTACTGCTCAGGGCAGGTGCTCCTACAGTCATCCGTATAGTGTAACCAGGACAGGAGAGATGATTGAGCCCTATGCTGCACTCACAGTTGAATCTCACCAACGGTGGTCTATTTGACAAAAAATATAAAATCCACAGAATGAGTTTAGGACTTTAGGACTTTTTTAGGTTCATATTCAAAAGTTTCTGACCCATTAGATATGGCTGTACAGTGCTAAAAACACTGGAAAAGGCCAGAAACACTGTCCAGGCATAGGACTTAGCAAGGTGTAGTACAGTAGGAACACAAGAACATCATCCACCCCATTGCTTATAGGCAAATTGAAGGGGGTTTGTATGTGGGAGAGAACCAAACACATTTTTCATTATGACAGGTGTTGGAAATCGCTGAGGACAGCAGAGCGGATCTTCTTGGGCACTGGGAGTACGATAGATGGTTTCCACAGGGCTGGTACTGTATGCTCCCCCTCAGTGAGCGATTGAACAGCTCACAGAACACACCTGACAATTCCTTGTGGCAGGAATTCAGTTGCTGATGTTATCTGGGGCAGTTTTGTTTACTCACATTTGATTTAACTCCCTATCAACATATGCTTCCTCTATAACCAAATGAGCTTCCCTTGTGCTAAAGATAAAAATTAACACAACAGCTCATCCTCCTCAGTACTGAAGTCCAGACTATCTAACCTAGAATAAAAAGTGTTCAGACTCTTGGAAAACTCTATGATTGGACATTGAGCTCAGTGTGGTTAGTTGGTAGTCCAGAGAGGGTTTTAGGCCCTTCCAAGTACCCCTCATCTTTCCATCTAATCTAATCCTTCACCCTTTTCTTTGTAACCCTTTTTGCTTATTTTATTGGTCTGTTCAGCTTCAGCTGAATACGCTTGGATTCCATCCCTATTACCAGAGGAAAATGCTATTTATTTTCTCATTTAATGTCATTTCCGGTTCCTTTGTAATGCAGGAAATATTATTTGAAAACACTTTTTGAAGAGACCACTGTATCTTATATAAATCAGACAAAGCCTCTAAAGTCTCATCCAGTGTGACATTTTCTGAGAACAGTCCAAATCTGTGCTGTCAAAGCAGTCTCGCAGCACTGTCCTGGATGTTTCCTTCCACTGTTTGACTTATAGATTTATAGACCATTCCCTCTCTGTAGTTTAGTTTGGTAGGCTGGTATGAGGTGGACTGCATTATGAGCCGCAGTGAGTAGAGGAGCCTTCTGAATAGACTGGTGTTTTACTACCCCATGTTGCACATGTAACATATTGCTGATAAGAAGGAATAGTCTTTTTGAGAGTAGAGCTGTTGAAAACACCCAGTTTTACTAAAATCAGGGAGTCCGGGTGATTTTGACTATGCGCTGCACGCAAGAAGAGATAACATCTGCAGTGCAAGTAACATTGGCTGTGGGTAGTACATAGACAAGAATGATAAAGAACTGATCGAATTCACAGGGCAGGTACTTTGGTCTGAAGAAGAAGGATAGTAGCGCCACATCTGATGAGCAGTGCGATTCCAGAGTGGTACAATATACTACAATGCAAGCTAGATCTACTCAGGCTTTTATAAAGCTAGCCAATGTCAGTTAGCTTCACACTCCAGCTGAGACTTCATTCGTACTACGACAGTGGATATTGCTCGGTTGCCTGCCGCTAAACTCTATGAGGGATGTAGCACGTGGCGAGTCGAACACCGAATTTGTGATTAAGACAATGCTGAAAAATCTAAAAAGCGATGGGCGATTCAGTGCCACATTTTTATTTGTGCCCAAATCAAAATTAATTTAGAGTTATCTTGCAAATTCAGCAGGCTATGGTGTGAAATAGGCCGTTAGAAGTGCGGTCTCTTTTAATCTGGCCCTCAAACCATCATGGTCACCTAATAATCCCCAGTTTACAATTGGCTTATTCATCCCCCTCCTCTCCCCTGTAACTAATCCCCAGGTCGTTGCTGTAAATGAGAATGTGTTCTCAGTCAATTTACCTGGTAAAATAACAGATAAATAAAAAAATTAAAAAAATATTACGTAGCTTTAATGTTGTCTTTGGTGTGCTGATCAATGCAACAGCAGCCCCCCCCCCACTCCTAAAATAATTATATTAGCCTAGGTCATACAAAGGTGTGTGAAGTTTCAAAGGCATTTTGTCATTAATAAATGTATAATGTGCTAGGTATTCTAACATTACTATAGTTAACAAAATAATAAATACAATATTTACTCAGTCATCTTCTTCAATTAAAGGGGATGATGACAATCTTTCAGAGAGGGAGGGATTATGATTTCATTGGTCCTCAAACCACAGCTCAGACACTTCATTCAAGGTAAATGGAGTTAGCCTGACCCGGAGCAAGTTAGTTCTGAATGACTCGTTGCCATAGAAATGTACCACCTCTGCGCTTTTCCCATGTCTAGGTCATGCCTGTATGGTGCTCCGAATCCAGCAAAGCTCAGTTCTGAGTCATTGACGTGTCATCTAACCATGTTTCATTAAGACAGATCAGGTTGGCCTCTCAGTACGCCCATTGGAACTTGACGTTGGCATGTAGCTCATCCATTTTATGAAGTATAGAAGGGAGCGATGGGCTTCCAATGTTCTGGTTATGAGTAAGACCTAGCTGTGTAGAAGCCCACTCAAAGCATCAGTGGGTGGTTACAATTTAATGCTCTCCAATAGCCATGAAGCGGTAAGTAGGCAGAAGTTTTGCCTTATCAACTGATACAGGATCAGACTTTAATTAAATGGGCAATATTAGTCTTTGGGACTGGGGGGCAGTATTAAGTAGCTTGGATAATAAGGTGCCCAGAGTAAACTGCCTGCTACTCAGGCCCAAAAGCTAAAATATGCATATAAATTAGAGATTTGGATAGAAAACACTCTGAAGTTTCTAAAACTGTTTGAATGATGTCTGTCAGTATAACAGAACTCATATGGCAGGCAAAAACCTGAGAAAGAATCCAACCAGGAAGTGGGAAATCTGAGGTTTGTAGTTTTTCAAGTCATTGCCTATTGAATATACAGTGTCTATGGGGTCAAGTTGCACTTCCTAAGGCGTCCACTAGATGTCAGCAGTCTTTAGAACCTTGTTTCAGGCTTCTACTCTGAAGGGGGAGAGAATAAGAGCTGTTTGAGTCAGGTGTCTTGCAGAATGCCATGAGCTAAATCATGCGCTTGGCCATGAGGGGTAGCTGCGTTCCTTTTCATTTCTAAAGACAAAGGTATTGTCCGGTTGAAACATTATTGAAGATTTATGATAAAAACATCCTAAAGATTGACTCTACACATCGTTTGACATGTTTCTACGAACTGTAATATAACTTTTTTGACATTCTGTCTGAACTAAGCGATCGCGCATTGAGCATTTGGATTACTGGGCTAAACGTGCAAACAAAAAGGAGGTATTTGGACATAAATGATGGACTTTATCGAACAAAACAAACATTTATTGTCGAACTGGGATTACTGGGAGTGCATTCCGATGAAGATCAAAAGGTTAGTGATTAATTTAAAATCGCTATTTCTGACTTTTGTGAGCCCTCTCCTTGGCTGGAAAATGGCTGTATGGTTTTCTGTGACTAGGTGCTGCCCTAACAATCGTTAAGTGTGCCGTAAAGCCTATTTGAAATCGGACACTGTGGCTGGATTTACAAGAAGTGTATAATACTTGTATGTTTGAGGAATTTTAATTATGGGATAGTTTTGAATTTGGCGCCCTGCAATT
The DNA here is from genome assembly GCF_002021735.2 of Oncorhynchus kisutch. Lineage (NCBI taxonomy): Eukaryota > Metazoa > Chordata > Actinopteri > Salmoniformes > Salmonidae > Oncorhynchus > Oncorhynchus kisutch. Next base: position 13,870,173 of record NC_034180.2, read on the forward strand.
TCACTGGCTGTTGGCGAGGTGGGACGCATATCCCAGAGAAGTTAATGAAAAAAAAAAAAGACTGACATGCCAATGCCTAACCACTGACACAGGCTAGGGTATCCACCTACTCTGCCCAGAGTAGGTGAAAACGCACTTTCGTGGTGACATTTGCCTTCTTTACAGTTTACCAAGACAAATATGATTCTTCCTGTTCTGAATCGTTCTGTGGGTTTTTTCTCTAACATATTGTAATGAAACAGCAGGAAGCAGGTCGAGGGTTCTTGCCCGAAGTCCAGAGCGCTATCGACTGTGCCGCAAAAGCATGCTCGAGCAGCAGAGTCGATATCCACGCTTATAAACCCAGTGTCGTTACACGAATCCCTCCTTTCAAAGAGCGCATCCTCACGATAGCTTGAGACTCAACGTCTTATAGGAACGTGCTCACCGGCCAAACACACGCAGTCGTGGATGCAAGGTCCGATCCCACTTCCGACACCAATGTAATGAAACAGCAGGTCTCGAACCCTCGACCTTCTAGCCCGAAGTCTAGTGCGCCATCAACTGTGCCGCAAAAGCACACTCGAGCGGCAGAGTCGATATCCGCGCTTATAAACCCAGGGTCATTACAATATCATTATATCCAAAACGTCAGATTTTGTAACCTAATAATTCCAATTTAAAAAGCACAGAGCTCTATTGACAGTAGCATAGCTTTCTCGCTGAAACCTTTGAGGATTATACATTTTTTGGTCATCGTCTTCCAAGTCGTTTTCTGCAGGTCGCAAAAAGCATGACACGAGCTGAATTAAAATGTAAAAGGCTTTGAAAATAAAGCTTGCAGTATGCTCAGGCCTTGATATTTTCTCATCACTCTAATGGTCAATGTTAGTATCAGGAGTAGGTTAATCTGATCTTAGATTTGTGATAAAAGGAAACTTAAACAAGGGAATGACCTGCACACGCTGGGCGGGGCGCTAATGGCCCCGTCGGCTGGGGCAGCGGCAGGCGGCTCGGCTGGGGACAGGCACATGCCCTGGTGGTGGGCCTCCATGAAGCCTGGGGTTGGGGTGGCCGTCGTTAGGAAGGGCTGCGAGCCCATGCTGGGGTAGTGGTGCTGGGCGGTGCTACCAGGCGCAGGTGGCAGGGCTGGGCCAGATGAGAGGGGAGGGAGGGAGGCCGTGGGGCCGTTCCTAGGGGCGATAGGGCCAGGTTGTTGCCTATGGTCCTCTTTACCTATATTGTGAAATACGTCACCTGGCAGAGACAGAAATGATGCACATTCAGCAGCTGGTCAGTGAAGATCGGAGACAATTTACATGAAGTCATCTCAAATGCCTCAATGGAGGAAATACATTTACAATCTATCAACACTAAGTCACACCCATGTTTTTGTGTCATCAGGTATATTCTGACCTCTGCGTGTCTATTGTGTATTTGGAACATGTTAAATTACAATCAATACTGCAAACACTTTCCCTTTCTCAGGCAGCTTTCCTGTGACATCAGTACAGATCAAGGAGATGTCAATGAGAAGAAACTAATTCAGGCCATTGAAACGCAGCCTTGGGGCTAGTGACTGCTAGCCGTAAGCACCCCTCCCCCCACTTTGTCACATACAATGGGGCAAAAAAGTATTTAGTCAGCCACCAAATGTGAATTTTTTCCCACTTAAAAAGATGAGGCCTGTAATTTTCATCATAGGTACACTTCAACTATGACAGACAAAATTAGAAAAAAATATCCAGAAAATCACATTGTAGGATTTTCAATTAATTTATTTGCAAATTATGGTGGAAAATAAGTATTTGGTCAATAACAAAAGTTTCTCAATACTTTGTTATATACCCTTTGTTGGCAATGACAGAGGTCAAACGTTTTCTGTAAGTCTTCACAAGGTTTTCACACACTGTTGCTGGTATTTTGGCCCATTCCTCCATGCAGATCTCCTCTAGAGCAGTGATGTTTTGGGGCTGTTGCTGGGCAACACAGACTTTCAACTCCCTCCAAAGATTTTCTATGGGGTTGAGATCTGGAGACTGGCTAGGCCACTCCAGGACCTTGAAATGCTTCTTACGAAGCCACTCCTTCGTTGCCCGGGCGGTGTGTTTGGGATCATTGTCATGCTGAAAGACCCAGCCACGTTTCATTTTCAATGCCCTTGCTGATGGAAGGAGGTTTTCACTCAAAATCTCACGATACATGGCCCCATTCATTCTTTCCTTTACACGGATCAGTCGTCCTGGTCCCTTTGCAGAAAAACAGCCCCAAAGCATGATGTTTCCACCCCCAGGTTTCACAGTAGGTATGGTGTTCTTTGGATGCAACTAAGCATTCTTTGTCCTCCAAACACGGCGAGTTGAGTTTTTACCAAAAAGTTATATTTTGGTTTCATCTGACCATATGACATTCTCCCAATCTTCTTCTGGATCATCCAAATGCTCTCTAGCAAACTTCAGACGGGCCTGGACATGTACTGGATTAAGCAAGGGGAAACGTCTGGCACTGCAGGATTTGAGTCCCTGGCGGTGTAGTGTGTTACTGATGGTAGGCTTTGTAAATTTGGTCCCAGCTCTCTGCAGGTCATTCACTAGGTCCCCCCGTGTGGTTCTGGGATTTTTGCTCACCGTTCTTGTGATCATTTTGACCCCACGGGGTGAGATCTTGCGTGGAGCCCCAGATCAAGGGAGATTATCAGTGGTCTTGTATGTCTTCCATTTCCTAATAATTGCTCCCACAGTTGATTTCTTCAAACCAAGCTGCTTACCTATTGCAGATTCAGTCTTCCCAGCCTGGTGCAGGTCTACAATTTTGTTTCTGGTGTCCTTTGACAGCTCTTTGGTCTTGGCCATTGTGGAGTTTGGAGTGTGACTGTTTGAGGTTGTGGACAGGTGTCTTTTATACTGATAAGTTCAAACAGGTGCCATTAATACAGGTAACGAGTGGAGGACAGAGGAACCTCTTAAAGAAGAAGTTACAGGTTTGTGAGAGCCAGAAATCTTGCTTGTTTGTAGGTGACCAAATAATTATTTTCCACCATAATTTGCTAATAAATTCATAAAAAATCCTACAATGTGATTTTCATGATTTTTTTTTCTCATTTTGTCTGTCATAGTTAAAGTGTACATATGATGAAAATTACAGGCCTCTCATCTTTTCAAGTGGGAGAACATGCACAATTGGTGGCTGACTAAATACTTTTTTGCCCCACTATGTACAGATCAACAAGACATGGAGATGAAGTGACTTTAGACTATGCAGATATGGCTCTGCTCCAATACCCACACTAACATACTTCTTAAAGCTTCTGCATGCAAGAGTGTATTATGAAGACATTGTGATATTATTGTTTGTTTTGGACTGTTTGTTCGGGCACTATTATTTTTTGTTGTTGAGGCAAAACGAAGTCGGTAGCCGAAGTCTACGCCCCTTTGTTGGTGATTGGTCAACAGTAGGTATTCTTCAAGTCTTTGTTGTCCTTCTACAACATACTTTTTAATTGAGAAATGCTGCACCAAACATCTTAGTTAAATGTAAAATTGCACGACTAAGATTTTCGTCAAAAACGTCAAAATGAATGGACGGATTTCTTGAGTTCTTAGATGAATTCTGACTACAGCGTCTCAAAATGGACAAACAGTACTACTGCTGCTTTTATCAAATATTTCAAGCGAAGATCTTTTAAGGGAGTACGCAAGCACACTAGTTCGGTTATGAAGCATGCTGACGCCTTTAGAATTAACCAAACGTATGCATGTGGTGGTGTGTTAGTATGGATATTGGAGTGTAGCAGTGTGCCATCGGGCTAGCCCAAAGCTGCGCTCCACCTCCTCTTCAGTTTTACCTAAGGAGTTGGGTCTTTTAGATGAAACTTGGATGTGATTATTACTTGACTGGACAGTGGTTGCCGTGCAGGAGACTGAGGCGGTGGAGGCAGAGGTGGCCATCACCACTTTGTTGGCCTCCAGGAAGGCATCTTGGAAATTGTAGAGACACTTCTTCTTGGCGGTGTTCTTCCTCTCCCTGGGCAGGGGCTGTTGCTGCTCCGACGGCAAGGGAGGGGGGAGGTGAAGGGGGGTGGACTCGGCCGAGGCGGTGTGGGCATGGTCCCCATAGCCCGAGGAGGGGAGGGGCACGCTGGGGTGGTGGGGTGATCCCAGCATGTCCCCTGGAGATGAAGACAAACATTTTATTTGTATTTATTTCACCTTTATTTAACCAGGCAAGTAAATGAAGAACAAATTCTTATTTACAAGGATGGCCTGGCACAAAACATGTGTAAGATCCTGTGTAAGTCTAAAGATTTAGACGGGTGAGAAAGAACATCGGACAAACAATAAGGATGGCTGTCACTGTACACAAAGTTCAAGAGTACATTGAATTCTATAGCACGAGGGTGGAACAATTCTACTATAGTAGAATGAACACTGAACCTTGTCGGGATCCATCCTTGTGTAAACTACAGAGACCAAGTCAGAAGGAGGAGGAGCTGGGGGAAGGAGGCTGAAATGGGAGTGGAATGGGACTCTTACAACAAGATCAGGCATGTAGTTGAAGGCAATGGAGCTGGGAGCTGAAATAAAATAAGCCCCTCCTCCTTTAGCCTACATCAGGGATGGCAGAATCATCCTTCTCTTGGAGAACTATGCAGGCTTTTGCTCCACCCCCATTGTACCACACCTGATTTAGCTAATTAAGATGAATTATTCCGTGTGAGCAGCTGGTTAGTAGAATCAGGCGGGCTATATTAGGTTTTGTAGTGAAAGTCTGCAGTAGGGTAGCTAGCTCCGTGGTAAAGTTCCCACACAGATCTAGGATCAGCTTTCCCTCCCCCAATCTTAACTGTAACCATTAGTGCGGAAAATGCTAAACAGACCCAGTACCAGCGTCAAAGAGCGGTTTCACCCTACACCAGCTCTCCAGGAGGAAGGTTGGTCGTCCATGGGCTAGATGAAGAGGTATGTTCTCACCTGGCAGGGGCTCCTGCAGCAGCACTGATGGGTTCCAATTCTTCATCATGGCAGCATCGCAGATGTTCTCGAACTTGAGCGAGAGGCACTGCAGCGAGCTGTTCCAGTCGCCAGCGCCTCCACCAAAGCAGTTCTGGTAGACGTGGTCCGGTAGGGAGGGGCTGAAGGCCTGCTGCTTGGGCCCTGTGTGGCTCGATGTGGGGGAAGGGGGGAGAGGCTAGGAACAGGATAGAATAGTTCCGTTTGATCTTACAATCTTGATGGTTGTACAGTTGTCTCATAAAACTGAAGGACCTTGGCGTTACTCTGGACCCTGACCTCTCTTCTGAAGAACATATTAAGAATATTTTAAAGAAGAACAGCTTTTCTCCATCTTCTTAAAAAGAATCGACAACTTTTTGTCCAAAAATTATGCAGAAAGGTTCATCCATGCTTTTGTCACTTCTAGATTAGACTACTGCAATGCTCTACTCCCCGGCTACCCGGATAAAGCACTAAATAAACTTCAGTTAATGCCAAACACGGCTGCTAGAATCTTGGCTAGAATCAAAACATTTTATCATATTACTCCAGTATTGGCTTCCTGTTAAGGCTAGGGCTGATTTCAAGGTTTTTTCCACTGGGATTCTCTGCCTCTGCCCAAATTACGCGGGCTGAGTCACTGGCTTACTAGTGCGCCACCATGCCGACCCTAGGACGGGTGCAGTATCTATGGTGGAATAGTCTGTGCCAGGGGGCTTGGTTCAGTTTATCCTACCTGGTGTATTTATCCTGTCTTATCAGTGGTTCTGTGTGCCTGATGACTCCAGCCTAGCTCCTCTCTAGGGTTCTGCCTATTGAGAGAGTTTTTCCTAGCCAAATAAATGTGATTGATTGATAGTCCTAGACTAAAAAGCATTTTCCATTGATCTTGCTTTTTAGTCCAGGAGTACGCTTAATCTGGGTCCGGGAAAGTGGCCTTTGGTGCTTGGACCCTCAGCCCATATTAATTCTGTGTCTGTGAAAAAAACTGCCAAAGTAATGCCAATAAATGCAATAAGGACACAATCAACTATATTTCCTTGGACCCTTAGGCTCACAGGATTTTTTCAATAGTGACAGCTTTTTACAACAACACTTGGCACAACCAAGCTGCAATCCCTCATAGTAGATATTAGAGGTCGACCGATTAATCGGAATGGCCGATTAATTACGGCAAATTTCAAGTTTTCATAACAATCGGAAATCGGTATTTCGGGACACCGATTTGTCCGTTTAAAAAAATATTTTTAACACCTTTATTTAATCTTTATTTATCTAGGCAAGTCAGTTAAGAACACATTCTTATTTTCAATGACTGCCTTGGAACGGTGGGCTAACTGCCTCGTTCAGGGGCAGAACAACAGATTTTCACCTTGTTAGCTCGGGGGATTCAATCTTGCAACCTTACAGTTAACTAGTCCAACGCTCTAACCACCTGCCTCTCAATGCACTCCACGAGGAGACTGCCTGTTACGCGAATGCAGTAAGCCAAGGTAAGTTGCTAGCTAGCATTAAACTTATCTTATAAAAAACAATCATAATCACTAGTTAACTACACATGGTTCATGATATTACTAGTTAATCTAGCGTGTCCTGCGTTGCATATAATCGATGAAATGCGTATCGTTGCTCCAATGTGTACCTATAACCATAAACATCAATGCCTTTCTTAAAATCAATACACAGAAGTATATACATGTATTTTTAAACCTGCATATTTAGCTAAAAGAAATCCAGGTTAGCAGGCAATATTAAATCAAATCAAATTTTATTTGTCACATACACATGGTTAGCAGATGTTAATGCGAGGTGTAGCGAAATGCTTGTGCTTCTAGTTCCGACAATGCAGTAATAACCAACAAGTAATCTAACTAACAATTCCAAAACGACTATCTTATACACACAAGTGTAGGGGGATAAAGAATATGTACATAAAGATATATGAATGAGTGATGGTACAGAGCGGCATAGGCAAGATACAGTAGATGGTATCGAGTACAGTATATACATATGAGATGAGTATGTAAACAAAGTGGCATAGTTAAAGTGGCTAGTGATACATGTATTACATAAAGATGCAGTAGATGACAGAGTACAGTATATACGTATACATTTGAGATGAATAATGTAGGGTATGTAAACTTTATATTAGGTAGCATTGTTTAAAGTGGCTAGTGATATATTTTACATCATTTCCCATCAATTCCCATTATTAAAGTGGCTGGAGTTCAGTCAGTGTGTTGGCAGCAGCCACTCAATGTTAGTGGTGGCTGTTTAACAGTCTGATGGCCTTGAGATAGCTGTTTTTCAGTCTCTCGGTCCCAGCTTTGATGCACCTGTACTGACCTCGCCTTCTGGATGATAGCGGGGTGAACAGGCAGTGGCTCGGGTGGTTGTTATCCTTGATGATCTTTATGGCCTTCCTGTAACATCGGGTGGTGTAGGTGTCCTGGAGGGCAGGTAGTTTGACCCCGGTGATGCGTTGTGCAGACCTCACTAGACCTCTCCCTCTGGAGAGCCTTACGGTTGTGGGCGGAGCAGTTGCCGTACCAGGCGGTGATACAGCCCGCCAGGATGCTCTCGATTGTGCATCTGTAGAAGTTTGTGAGTGCTTTTGGTGACAAGCCGAATTTCTTCAGCCTCCTGAGGTTGAGATTGCATCGTCTGTGGACCTATTTGGGCGGTAAAGCAAATTGGAGTGGGTCTAGGGTGTCAGGTAGGGTGGAGGTGATATGGTACTTGACTAGTCTTTCAAAGCACTTCATGATGACGGAAGTGAGTGCTACGGGGCGGTAGTCAGTTACCTTAGCTTTCTTGTGAACGGGAACAATGGTGGACCTCTTGAAGCATGTGGGAACAGCAGACTGGGATAGGGATTGATTGAATATGTCCGTAAACACACCAGCCAGCTGGTCTGCGCATGCTCTGAGGGCGCGGCTGGGGATGCCGTCTGGGCCTCCAGCCTTACGAGGGTTAACACGTTTAAATGTTTTACTCACCTCGGCTGCAGTGAAGGAGAGGCCGCATGTTTTGGTTGCAGGCCGGGTCAGTGGCACTGTATTGTCCTCAAAGCGGGCAAAAAAGTTATTTAGTCTGCCTGGGAGCAAGACACCCTGGTCCGTGACGGGGCTGGTTTTCTTTTTGTAATCCGTGATTGACTGTAGACCCTGCCACATACCTCTTGTGTCTGAGCCGTTGAATTGAGATTCTACTTTGTCTCTTTACTGACGCTTAGCTTATTTGATTGCCTTGCGGAGGGAATAGCTACACCGTTTGTATTCGGTCATGTTTCCGGTCACCTTGCCCTGATTAAAAAGCAGTGGTTCGCGCTTTCAGTTTCACGCGAATGCTGCAATCAATCCACGGTTTCTGGTTTGGGAATGTTTTAATCGTTGCTATGGGAACGACATCTTCAACGCACGTTCTAATGAACTCGCTCACCGAATCAGCGTATTCGTCAATGTTGTTGTCTGACGCAATACGAAACATATCCCAGTCCACGTGATGGAAGCAGTCTTGGAGTGTGGAATCAGATTGGTCGGACCAGCGTTGGACAGACCTCAGCGTGGGAGCTTCTTGTTTTCGTTTCTGTCTGTAGGCAGGGATCAACAAAATGGAGTCGTGGTCAGCTTTTCCGAAAGGAGGGCGGGGCAGGGCCTTATATGCGTCGCGGAAGTTAGTATAGCAATGATCCAAGGTTTTGCCAGCCCTGGTTGCGCAATCGATATGCTGATACAATTTAGGGAGTCTTGTTTTCTGATTAGCCTTGTTAAAATCCCCAGCTACAATGAATGCAGCCTCAGGATGTGTGGATTCCAGTTTGCAAAGAGTCAAATAAAGTTCGTTCAGAGCCATCGATGTGTCTGCTTGGGGGGGAATATATACGGCTGTGATTATAATCAAAGAGAATTCCCTTGGTAGATCATGGGGTCAACATTTGATTGTGAGGAATTCTAAATCAGGTGAACAGAAGGACTTGAGTTCCTGTATATTGTTGTGGCCACACCACGTCTCGTTAGCCATAAGGCATACGCCCCCGCCCCTCTTCTTACCAGAAAGATGTTTGTTTCTGTCGGCGCGATGCGTGGAGAAACAAGCTGGCTGCACCGACTCCGATAGCGTCTCTCCAGTGAGCCATGTTTCCGTGAAGCAAAGAACATTACAGTCTGATGTCCCTCTGGAATGCTACCCTTGCTCGGATTTCATCAACCTTGTTGTCAAGAGACTGGACATTGGCGAGAAGTATACTGGGGAGTGGTGCACGATGTGCCCGTCTCCGGAGTCTGACCAGAAGACCGCTTCGTTTCCCTCTTTTACGAAGTCGTTTTTTTGGGTCGCCGGTTGGGATCCATTCCGTTGTCCTGGGTGAAAGGCAGAATGCAGGATCCGCTTCGCGAAAGTCATATTCTTGGTCGTACTGATGGTGAGTTGACGCTGCTCTTATATTCAGTAGTTCTTCTCAACTGTATGTAATGAAACCTAAGATGACCTGGCGTACTAATGTAAGAAATAACACGTAAAAAAACAAAAAACTGCATAGTTTCCTAGGAACGCGAAGCGAGGCGGCCATCTCTGTCGGTGCCGGAAATCAACCAGGTGAAATTGTGTTCATTGCACGCAGAGTCAGCGTATATGCAACAGTTTGGGCCGCCCAATTTGCCAGAATTGTACATAATTATGACATAACATTGAAGGTTGTGCAATGTAACAGGAATATTTAGACTTATGGATGCCACCCGTTAGATAAAATACGGAACGGTTCCGTATTTCACTGAAAGAATAAACGTCTTGTTTCCGACCATATTAATGACCTAAGGCTCGTATTTCTGTGTGTTATCATGTTATAACTAAGTCTATGATTTGATAGCGCAGTCTGACTGAGCGATGGTAGGCACCAGCAGGCTCGTAAGCATTCATTCAAACAGCACTTTTGTGTGTTTGCCAGCAGCTATTTATGACTTCATGCCTATCAACTCCCGAGATTAGGCTCGTGTAACCGATGTGAAATGGCTAGCTAGTTAGTGGGGTGTGCGCTAATAGCGTTTCAAACGTCACTCGCTCTGAGACTTGGAGTGGTTGTTCCCCTTGCTCTGCATGGGTAACACTGCTTCGAGGGTGGCTGTTGTCGATGTGTTCCTGGTTCGAGCCCAGGTAGGGACGAGGAGAGGGACGGAAGCTATACTGTTACACTGGCAATACTAAAGTGCCTATGAGAACATCCAATAGTTAAAGGTTAATGAAACAAATGGTATAGAGAGAAATAGTCCTATAATTCCTATAATAACTACAACCTAAAACTTCTTACCTGGGAATATTGAAGACTCATGTTAAAAGGAACCACCAGCTTTCATATGTTCTCATGTTCTGAGCAAGGAACTGAAACATTAGGTTTCTTACATGGCACATATTGCACTTCTACTTTCTTCTCCAACACTTTGTTGCATTATTTAAACCAAATTGAACAGGTTTCATTATTTATTTGAAGCTAAATTGATTTTTATTGATGTATTATATTAAGTTAAAATAAGTGTTCATTCAGTATTGTTGAATCTGCCGATCAATCGGTATCGGCTTTTTTTGGTCCTCCAATAAATCGGTATCGGCGTTGAAAAATCATAATCGGTCGACCTCTAGTAGATATGAGCTCATTTGATACCGTGCGACCTCGTGGCATATCCATGGAATTACAGTGAAACATCCAACCAAAAAAAAGGTATAACAGAGTTGAATCACTTCCTTGTGATGATGTAAATCCCCTGAAGGGAATGTATCAATGGGCAAATTCGTTTTGCATGGCCCGGTGCCCTGGTTGGGTGGATATTTCACTTAAGGACCAATGGAATGGTCTAAAATGCAAAAACTCCACCCACCCGGGGCACCGGGCCATGCAAAACAAACCCAATGAAAAGTTCCCAAGGTGAAAACACCCAAAATTACCAGTTAAAAGAGAGATGAGAGGTGTTACCACTCAAATCATTTCCTTAAACTTAAATAATGTAAATACCCATCACTTTTCTAGACAAAGTATAGCCAATAAAGTGTCTAACTAGGGCTGTGACAATGGCATTTTTGGTAACAATTGTCATGCAAATGACAACTTACTCAATTGTCGTTTTGTTGAGTAATGTTTTGAGCTTATAATGCATCTTTGAAAATTTGCTACAACATACCTAATGAATATAACACAGCTTTGGTGACACCACTGTCACAAAAACAAATGGTTTTGACTGATTGGAACTTTTGGAAATTCAGCTTCTCCTCCCGACCTCTCGTAAAATGATTACCAACTTTACCCAATTCATGTAAAAATTAAAAACTGCTATTTGGCAAACTACACATAGTTTAATCTCCCATTCTCCTAAAATGAATGTACTAATACGATGATTATTATCATTTTTTTGTTCATGGTCATTGTCCATAACTGATTATACAATAACTGTGCTAGCGATATCTGTATGTGACTATGGCTGTATCTCAATACCCATAAATGACTTCCATTCGTTGTCTCCTCTCCCTCAAGAGCATTGAAATGGTTTTCACCCATCAACACCCTTACAGAGCAGTGGTAAGATAAGTAAGGGACACAAGTAAAGGAAGCCTGTCAAGACTATTGGTGCACAGCCTGTATCTGTTGAGCATTCAGGAGTTAATATAAGCTGCCCCTAACCACTGACACAGGGTCAGATTTCATTCACCCCGCCGTATTGGGAGTAGGGTAACATCTACCCTTAACCCTTGTTGGTGGTATGTGTGTGTTCACTCACCTTGCTGTGTGAAAGGGGGGGGCTGGGGTAGAGTGTTGGGTGCAGCAGGGGCCGGGGCAGGTGGGAGAGGTTATGCAGGGGCAGGTGGCCGTGGATGTGGGGGTAGAGGTGGAGGGCAGAGTGGTTGGGGGTCTGGTTGTTGCCCTCAGTGAAAAACTGATGGTGGTGGCCAGAGGGGGGCGTGTGGATCCGGCGGGGGGAGAGAGGGGGAGCTGGGCCCAGGGGGGGGAGGGAGGAGGACAGGACCTGGTTGCACACGTGGCACTCACAGGCGTGCTGTTCCACCTGGAACGAGAGAGAAACAAGACGGCTACCGTGAGTTTTATTTCATTTGCACCAGTGTGAGCATTTTACGCTAGATGGCGACATACACAATCGGCTGTGTGGAGGCTGTGTTCCCCATGCATTGGAATCTATTCAAATTGAATAGAATCTTTCTCTAGGTATTCCATATCTCAGTAGGTTAACCTGATTCCAATTCTACCTCGAGCCCTAGTTGTGTAGTGTGGTTGTACCTGTTGCTGTTGGTAGTAGGGCGGAGGGCTGTTGCTCTTCCCTGGGGAATGCTCCCTCCGCTGGCCCGAAGGCTCCCCGCAGCTCTCCTCATCAGCCTCCTCCTCGTCGCCCTCCGACGAACTACTGCTGCTCCCTCCAGGAGACTGGAGGGGGAGAGAGAAATCAGAGTAAGAGGGGATAGTGAGGGGAATGGAAAGAGACAGATGGGAGGAAGTAGGCAGAGGATGAGAGAAAACAGAGGGAGAGAGGAGAGTGAGGAGGATAGAGATGGGAGAGAGCAAGGAAGCAGGAATAACTAAGAGTCAAAGAACATTTCCTCAATCAAATCTGTCCCAGTCCAGGAACTTGGACAGAGAAATTCAGCAGCGAAATGTGTTAAAAAGCATCAAGGGCACCATCACTCACGGTGTATGGTGAAGTTTCCCCAGATGCTGATCTTGGGCCAGTTTTGCATTTCCCCCACTAATGGTTAAGGTCAGGATTGGGGGAGGGGAAGTTGATCCTAGATCTGTACCTAGGGTAAACTACACCCCGGAGCCGTCAACCACCCACACACCTCAACTTTGAGCGCCATGTTCTCTCCGCCACCATTGAGCTCGCTGTGCAGGCCGTTCATGCCGGCCACCACCCCTGGGTCCTCATAGCTGCCCATGGGGTAGATGTCCGCAAACTTGCCCAACAGTGGAGGCACTGCATCGTCATCACTACCATTGCGAGGAGGAGGAAGGAGAGATAGGGAAAGAGAAAATAATGAAGGTGAATATCAAAACATAAAATGATTATAGGAAATGACATTACATGATTGGAGAGCACATACCTGATAACAAGGAGTTATAACTACATATACCACAAGAGTAACCATAACCATAATAAATACATTATAACAACATTAACTAGATATTGGGATAAATCCGGCTGGTAGCATGAACTAGAGCTGGGAAATCTGGACAAAAAAAATCCACATCACGATAAATTGGATGAATAATCACGATAATGATAATTGAACAATAACTTTATAACAAAGTGCAACAGTTATTTATTGTAATATTACCCATAAAACTCCTACTTTGAATATTGTAGCTATCAAATTGTCCCATTAACTACCCGTAGTAGCAAACTTATTTCATACTTCACATTTAACTTCTTTGGGGTAGGGGGCAGTATTGTGTAGCTTGGATGAAAAACGTGCCCAAATTAAGCTGCCTGCTACTCAGCCGTAAAAGCTAGAATATGCATATAATTAGTATATTTGGATAGAAAACACTGAAGTTTCTAAAACTGTTTGAATGATGTCTGTGAGTATAACAGAACTCATATGGCAAGCAAAAACCAGAGAAAAAATCCAGCCGGGAAGTGGTTTTCAACTCAGCCCCCATTGAATATACAGTGGGATATTAGTTATGTTTCACTTCCTACAGCTTCCACTAGATGTCAACAGTATTTAGAACCTGTTTTGAGGATTCTACTCTAAAGGAGGGGCTCATAAGAGATCTTTGAGTGAGTGGTTTGGCAGAGTGCCACAGCCTCAGTCATGTGAAAAAGGTAGCTACGAAAGGAATTGTCCGGTTGGAACATTAATTAAGTTTTATGTTTAAAAACATCCTAAAGATTGATTTCATACTTAGGATGGCATGTTTCTATGGGCTGTAAACGGAACATTTTGAACTTTTCGTCCGACGTTCAGCGCGACCTGAACGCGCTTTTGGATTTGTTTACCTAACGCCCTAACAAAATAAGACATTCTGCTTTTTGTGACTCCTCTCTTTGGCTGGAAAAATGGCTGTGTTTTTCTGTGGCTTGGTGGTGACCTAACATAATCGTTTGTGGTGCTTTCGCTGTAAATCCTTTTTGAAATCAGACACTGTGGCTGGATTAACGAGAATTTTATCTTCAAAATGGTGTAAAATACTTGTATGCTTGAGGAATTTTAAATTATGAGATTTTTGTTGTTTTGAACTTGGCGCCCTGCACTTTCACTGGTTGTTGCGGGGTCCAGTCCTAGACAGGTTAAGGGCTCCTGAGTGGCGCAGTGGTCTAAGGCACTGCATCTTAGTGCAAGAGGCGTCACTGCAGTCCCAAGTTCGAATCCAGGATGCATCACATCCGGCTGCGATTGGCCCAGCGTCGTCCGGGTTTGGCCAGGATAGGCCATCATTGTAAATAAGAATTTGTTCTGAAATGACTTGCCTAGTTAAATAAAGGTTAAATAATTCTCTAGAGATAGGGGGATACCTAGTCAGTTGTCCGAATGAATATATTCAACTGAAATGCATCTTCCGCATTTAGCCCAATGCCTTAAATCGACATCCACATCTTCAGCACCTGGAGAACTGCCTTGCTCAGGGGCAGAACGACAGATTTTTACCTTGTCAGCTCAGGTATTCCTTCCGGTTGACCAATGCTCTAAACTTTAGGCTACTTGTCGCGCCTAGTAGGGCCCTATACGTTATTTATCGTAATGAACGATATCAGCATAATGTCCACGATAAGTGTTGATAATTTTCGGTTGATTGTCCCAGCACAAGCATGAACTCACAAGCCTGTTCTTTGTTAATTTTAGTAATGTGCATCTTTGATAGATATATAAATATATATATATATTTTTTTTACATTATTGTAATGTATTGCTTTTATTGTATGGTTTTTTATTGCTTTACATGATACACTAAGGTCTTGTTTTGAAAATAAATTTGCTATAATCTGCTGAATAAATAAATACATATTTTTACAACAAAGAACACACCACCCCTGGTGGACTTACAAGGTGGTGGCAACCCCTTCTGGCAGGATGAGGCGTGAGTGCTGCTGTATGGTGATGGGCGAGCTGGAGGCCGAAGCGGAGGCTGAGCTGCCCCCGGAGGAGAGACTGGGGGGGTGCACCTCGGCCAGGTAGTCCCGGTGCTGTGGGGGCTCCGTGGCCTGAAGCGGCAGCTTGATGTGGAGATCCTCGGCAATGGGCGAGTCCATGATGCCGCACGTCAGGATGTGGGAGAGGCTGCAGTCGTCGCAGGTGCATCTGGGAGAGGAGCAATGGTTGTACATTTTTTTTTAAAGGTGGTCACAGGTGGCCAGTGGTGGTGTTCCAGGTCATCGTTTTTGTGGTTGATATATTATATTGATGTGGTTCATGAGATGCTAAACACTTTTATACCCCATTTCCTTTCAGGTCACTGGATAACACTGGGTACTGGTTGAAACATTGGTTTGTTTTACTTTGGGTTAATAAATGATGATTAAAAACATACTCGCACACAAGTTTGAATGTCTCATTGGACTTGTGTCATACAATACCCACATTGGTAAAAAAAAAAATATATATATATATATATATATATATTCATTACACGTTACAAAGAAACAAACACACCCGTCTGTAAATCGCAAGCAAAATTAATCCTCTAAACTCACCGTCTTCGATAATTGCAATTTGGACAGTCTGGAATGCTGAGACGAGAGGAGAGCATTCTCATCGTGTCTGTAAAGTTACTGTCACCAGCTAAAGACTTCTTACTGCTGGTTAACTACAAAGAGAAAAATAATCAAATTCACGTACAGCAGATTTAAAAATGTACACAAAATCTGTCCGACCAGTTTCACAAAAAAAAAAATCTACTATTTCTATAGACTGTTTGTTCATCATACCTGTTCTTCTATAAACCTCCTCTGCTTAAAGAACTCCCAGTCTTCCTTCAGCATCCGTTGTTTTGTTTTCAAAGTCTGGAAATAGGTAGACATTAATTATGCGCTTTGACAGATGGAAAGTGTCGGCTTTTTAATAATTTAGAGCACCTATTCACCTTTTCTCTGTTGGACTATATAAATAATATGACATACATAAAATGGGTAAGGATTAGGGAATGAAAAGATAGTTACTCTAGGTATCAGCATTGGCTGTCTTATTACTTGAAATTGAGTTGCGTGATAAACCACTTACATTTTTGCTAATTAAAGACTTATGTGGTTCTGTCCGTTGATTTGTGAGATTCTGGCCCTCCACCTTAAAAAGCAGCTGCCAGAAAGAGAAAACTAGTTGTTAAGCATCAGAAAAAACAAAAGAAAACCATTCAAAGGAGACATATTTGTTAAAAACCTTCAGGACATCACAATATGTAAATTACACTTAAGTTCCATTGTCACACACAAGGAACAGCCCGTGGAAAGTAGCAGAGACAGGCATATTGTGTGTGTATTTGATGTGTTTCTCTCGGTCTGTGTGTGTGTGTACCTGTTCGTCGACGTAGTCGTCAATCCTCTTCTCACACTCCTGCCACTCGGCCGCCACGGCGGCCATCTCCTGCTCCAGCTGCTGGTAGCTCTCCAGCAGGGTCCTGTACATGTCCTCGTTGTACGAGTCGAGGGAGGCCGTGCCGTGCCTAATCAGAAATTGCATAATTTTTTAAAGAAAACATTGGAAACACAGCTAGGCCAGTTTATCATACCAATGGCCTATTTAGGTTTGAGGATAGACCAGGTTTAATAACGTTGCTATACTAAGACAAACAAAACAAAAGGGATTATATAGGGAGACTATAATAAAAAAAAAAAAGTTATTCTCACATAAGCATACACTTTAATAACACCTCTTCTTAATGGCCGTTTTGTCATTCGACTCAGTCTTACCTCAGCTGTGCAACCAGTGCAGGTAAACTGCTGTGCAGGATGGGCTCAGAGAACACCAGGTTCTCAAAAAGGTGCTTGTTGTGCAGCTCCCACGTCACCTGGAACTTTTGTAAGTGTTCGTTCTCCTGTGGAAGCCAGACAAGAAAAGAATAAGGAAACCAAGTTAATGCGGCCTGGCGGTAATGCCGCAGCCTCAGGCACACGTCTACTGTGTTCGCATAGGGTCGTATCCGGCCGTTTGACACAACCTCCCTGTCTCTCCCCATTATCATCCTCTTTCACTATCTGTTAATTAACTTTTTTTATAAAATAATTCGGAAAAGTCTTTAATATACAGTGCGGTCCAAAATTATTGACACCCTTGATAAAGATAAGCAAAAATGACTGTGTAAAATAATTCAAATACTGTGCTATATTGTATGCTCAAGCACACATCAAAATCCACAAAGAAATGCTTAATTGGTCACAAAATCTACATTTTGCAATGGCCATCTCAGCTCAGTGCTATTATCCTCAAAAGGTGAAATATTGAAACATTAATTATTTTGACCCCTACCTTTGAGAGAAAAAATTATATTACTTGGTAAACAAAATCGCTTTCTCTGAGCAATTCTATTAGTATAAAATAATTTACCAAATCTCTTTGAGCATAAAATATAGCTCAGTATTTAAATCATCTGTATCAAGGGTGTCAATAATCTGGACCTCACTGTGTGTGTGTGTGTGTGTGTATGTGTGTATGTATGTATGTATGTATGTATGTATGTATGCATGCATGCATGCATGCATGTATGTATGACTTAACTGGAGCGACACCATTGTCAGGTGGCTAAATGGCTGCTACCCCGTATTCCAGAACCACAGCAGCGGCAGCTGTCTAGGCTGATGACTATTGTCCCTAATCTAAGGTGACAACTTTCAGACAAACATCTGTGCTGCTTCCGAAAAGTATGAGTCATTCTGTGACACCGTCTTTGGCTTGTCCCAGAGTTCTGTGGAGATTCTAAAGCCCATGTTAATCCTGTGCGAGTTACTGAGGCAACGTTACTCATTAGCCTTCACGTACTGGGGGCAAGTCTAGTATAACTCATGTTGTCGCCAGAATTCAGGCTAAACCGCTAAAGAGACACCGAGCAGCACCAAGCATTATCCCTCTGTGCTAGTCCGATGCTAACAAAATGGCTAACACAAAGGCAACCGTAAAGGTAATGTGCTCCAGGCATGTGCTGACAAACTGGCAGGTGTCTTCAGACATTTTCAACATGTCCCTGATTGAGTCTGTAATACCAACATGTTTCAAGACCACCATAGTCCCTGTGCCAAAGAACACAAAGGCAACCTGCCTAAATGACTACGTCCGTAGCCATGAAGTGCTTTGAAAGGCTGGTAATGGCTCACATCAACAACATTATCACATAAACCCTAGACCACTGACGTGGAGCAGGTTGAGAGCTTTAAGTTCCAACAAACTAGAACGGTCCAAATACACCAAGACAGTCGTGAAGAGGGCACGACAAAGCCTATTCCCCCTCAGGAAACTAAAAAGATTTGGCATGGGTCCTGAGAACCTTAAAAGGTTCTACAGCTGCAACATCGAGAGCATCCTAACTGGTTGCATCCCGGCCTGGTACGGAAATTGCTCGGCCTCCGACCGCAAGGCACATCAGTGGGTAGTGCGCACGGCCCAGTACATCACTGGGGCTAAACTGCCTGCCAGGACCTCTACAACAGGCGGTGTCAGAGGAAGACCCTAAAAATTGTCAAAGACCCCAGCCATAGACTCTTCTCTCTACTACCGCATGGCAAGCGGTACCGGAGTGCCAAGTTTAGGACAAAAAGACTTCAACAGTTTTTACCCCCAAGCCATAAGACTCCTGAACAGGTAATCAAATGGCTACCCGGACTCTGAATTGTGTGCCCCCCCCCCAACCCCCCCCCCCCCCCCCCCCCCCCAACCCCTCTTTTACGCTACTGCTACTCTCTGTTCATCATATATGCATAGTCACTTTAACCATATCTACATACTACCTCAATCAGCCTGACTAACCAGTGTCTGTATGTAGCGTCACTACTTTTTATAGCCTCGCTACTGTATATAGCCTCGCTACTGTTTTTCACTGTCTTTTTACTGTTGTTTTTATTTCTTGCACTATTGGTTAGCGCAATAAGACTCACCAGGGTGAGGAGGAAGCTGCTGATGGTGCGCGCAGCCTGGCAGAGGGCGCTGTACTCCTCCAGGAGCAGCGAGATGAACTGGTGGGCCTGCGGGGGGCCCTGGGCGGCGGCTGCCGCAGCCTTAGAGCCGGTCGACAGGTGCTTGAGCAGGCGCACCTTCATTTCTAGGACGTACTCGCGGGCCTGCTGCTCCAGCCTCTGGTAGAGCTGATACGGGTCCTTCTCACACAGCCTGAACAGGAGGTGAGAAAGATGGATATCATAAGACCCAGCGTACAATATGCAAATACTTGTAGTGATTATATATGGTGGTCAGACCTGGGTCAAATGCATCTCAAACACTTTCAAATTACTTTAGTTTGATTTAGTTTTCCTGGAATGACGTAACAAATGGCCTAGCCCCAAGTAGTAGCAGAGGAAGGTTTAGCCTCTGAAATGACTTAACATTTTCTGAAGGTAATCTCTTATCTGGCAAAAGTGAATAAGGGAAAGTGAGGTAACCACTCCTCAATGATTACTCTGGTACTCTTGTCAGATAACTGATCACCTTGAAGATGGAAGTGAAAAGAGGATGGTAGGGATGGGAGCGAGCATGGAGGGCAAAAGGAAAGAAAGGAATGAGGTAGGAAGCAGCGAGAGATGGAGGGTAGAAATGAGAGTGTAAAGGAAAGTAGGAGGGAAGGAAAGATGGAAGGAATAGAAAGAGGGGAGAAAGGAAGAAGGCAGACTGAGGGAAAGAGGGTGGAAGACATGCTGCCTTTTCTCTACCTGGGTCTTCTTACCTGTCCACCAGCTCCTTCATGCCCTCCTTGTCACGGTCCAGGGGATGGTCGTGGTCGTCGGCCAGCGGCGTGCCTGTCTGGCGGTAGATGCACCGCACTAGGTAGCGTACCTCCGACCAGTGGTTCTGCAGCAGCTGGGACTCGCGCTCTGACTCGGCCGAAATCTCCCTGGAGGGGGTGAAGGTCAAAGAGGTAATTGTGATGCATCAGTGAGAGGACACTGGGTGCTCTTAGACAAGGGACCCAGGGTCATGTTCATTAGGGCAACCAACAGTTAAACATTTTGCAACAGAAAACAAAAATGAGCGTTTCCTACTTCATTTACTATATGAATACAACCCATATTGTAGAAGTATTAGTGATTCTGTGCATCCATGTTCCTCTTTTAAAGGGCTGATATCCAGTCCCTCCAGGATTCCACTATTCTGTGATTGTATAATTCAACACAAAAATCAACGAATCCACTAATTTATGCGTGAGCTCGCAATTTTGACCAATCTCCGCACATTTACCGCATAAGTGTCCAATCAAGAGGGTTCGCACCTAGGATCACTGTTACCATGAAAAACAGCCCAATCAAACAACAAACGTTTCCCCCCGTAAGCCGATGGTTGATTACTGACAGACAATGACTGACAGGCAGAACAATGAACAGGAAACCATCTCATTTACCAACAAAAATCATAGTTAAAGGCCGTGCAAAACTATTTCCAAATGTTTTACATGAAAGTGGGGGCAAATTGTTTTGCACTCTGTGCAGCGTTGTGCTGGAACACCAGAGCCAGCGAAGCATGTGAAAAGAAGGTCCGAACCACAGCATGTGAGCAAAGCTGAGCGATTTCCTACCGCTCATCTAAAAACCTAAAAATTCACAATTTAACCAACCACCAACTATTTTTGTGACTACCTGGACCAAGCAATTTGTTAAGCATTAAAACAAAACCATATGGATTTGAATGAAAACTATTTTCATAAACATGAAGATTAATGTGAGACGCAAGCATCATTTCAAATATGTTACATGTCATATTAAACATAGAAACACGCCAGACAGGGAGCCTAAGAAAGAACAAAAATGAATTATTTAGGCTACGTTATTCCAATTATTTCAAGCCTATCAAGAAATATATAGTGAAGCATTTGTGAGTGCAACACAGTAGTCTGGTAGGGACATAAAGCCCTCATCATTTAAACACTCCGTTGTATCAAACCATTAGTTTATAATTTGTGCATATACATTTGAAGTCGGAAGTTTACATACACTTAGGTTGGAGTCATTAAAACTCATTTTTCAACCACCACACATTTCTTGTTAACCTCTCTGAGCACGAAACCCGGTAGCCGGCTGAAATTCCACAACATACGGTGATCGCTACATAAATAGTCTTATTAAACATTCATGAAAATACAAGTGTCTCACATGTATCGAAAGACTATAATCTTGCTAATCCAACTGCATTGTCAGATTTGAAAAAGGATTTACTGCAAAATAATACGATGCGATTATCTGAGGATAGAGCTCCATAAATAAAATAAATAAAAAACTATTTCAACCAGCACAGGCGTAACAAAATCACATACTGCATTAAAATAAATATTTTACCTTTGACGATCTTCATCTGTTTGCAATCCCAATGCTCATTGTTACACAATGAATGATCTTATGTTTGATAAAATCAGTTTTTATAGCCTAACACGAAACATTTTGTTAACCGCTTGTGTCGTGAATTTCGTCTCATTCCATTTTCGACGACACATTCCAGGTAAATAACCCACACAGAACGTGACTTTTCCAGTCATGTTTGGTTTCATTGCAATCAACTGGTTGTTTGTAACACAACCAAACCTGATGGGCCATTTCACGGGACGTACTAACTGAAAGAAACCGATTTGAAGACAACAAGTAATGACATCACTGTGCACCAATGAAATGACTGACTGTATTTTAACCCAATGACCACTGATCATCTTGAAATCTAGCTGGGTAGATCGCCAATGAGCTGAGGTAAACGGCAATATGCAATGGTTGTGTGTTGGAAGACCAACCCATGTCGTAAACTCCGGCGTAAAGAGAGTCATTCGCTATTGAAGTTTTATTCCGGAAGGAGCTACGCATTTTACGCACAGCGTTGTTTTGGTAAACGCGCAAATTCAGCTGTTTATATATCAATCAGAATGGCGACCATGTCAGGGAAAGATAAATCTAAGTCTAGATATACAGATGTACACACAATTTTAGAAGAAATTGATCAGAAAAGTGAGACAGAGATTGTTGTAGGACAATTAATTTAGCGATTCCCAAGTGGAGGAATATTTTTTGAACGGAGGGGACACCGTTGTAGCCACTGTGTATAATCTGTAACGGTGCCTGCAGAAGAGGAACAATGTCACCGTTTTGGACTGGTAAGTTCTTCTCATGCTAATGCCCTTGTTTGAAATTAATAATTTTAAATATTATTTGTGATTTTTTTTAATTTTAGAAGCAATATATAAAAATGTCATGAAATGATGTAAGGAAAAGTGATGAAATGTGTCTGCCGCCCCACCCCAACCCACATGAAATAGCCTATTTGAGGCTGTTGAGGGGAGGGCAGGCCTAAAACAATGGCCAAAGTGAAATGGAGACAGTAGATTCAGCTGGTCTGTTGTAATATAAGAGACAGTAGATCTTGCAGGTCTATAATAATATATTCAACCTTATGTTCCCTGTACTCACACATATATATATATATATATATCTGTTTATTATACCTCAGCAGCACAATATTGTGTAGAGCTTTGGCAAAGTGGGTGATGTTATATCCTTCCTGTTTGGCCCTGCCCGGGGGTATCATCGGATGGGGCCACAGGGTCTCCTGACCCCTCCTGTCTCAGCCTCCAGTATTTATGCTGCAGTAGCTTAAGTGTCGGGGGGCTAGTTATATCGGGGGGCTAGTTATATCGGGGGGCTAGGGTCAGTTATATCTGGAGTACTTCTTCTGTCTTATCCGGTGTCCTGTGTAAATTTAAGTATGCTCTCTTTAATTCTCTCTTTCTCTGAGGACCTGAGCCCTAGGACCATGCGTCAGGACTACCTGGCATGATGACTGCTTCTACACCTGCATTGCTTGCTTTTTGGGGTTTTAGGCTGGGTTTCTGTACAGCACTTTGAGATATCAGCTGATGTACGAAAGGCTATATAAATACATTTGATTTGACTCCTTGCTGTCCCCAGTCCACCTGGCCTTGCTGCTGTTCCAGTCTCAACTGTTCTGCCTGCAGCTATGGAACCCTAAACTGTTCATATTTACTCTTGAGGTGCTGTCCTGTTGCATCCTCTACATCTACTGTGATTATTATTATTTGACCCTGCTGGTCATCTATGAATGTTTGAAAATCTTGGCCATGTTCTGTTATAATCTCCACCCGGCACAGCCACCCCTCATAGCCTGGTTCCTCTCTAGGTTTCTTCCTAGGTTTTGGCCTTTCTAGGGAGTTTTTCCTAGCCACCGTGCTTCTACACCTGCATTGCTTGCTGTTTGGGGTTTTAGGCTGGGTTTCTGTATAGCACTTTGAGATATCAGTTGATGTACGAAGGGATATAGAAATAAATTTGATTTGATAGAGGACTGAGGGTCTTCCAAATATTGAAAGTGTGTAAATAGTTACCCATGTTATTTTGTAAATGTATATATATTTTTCTTCATTTTTTGAAGGGGGGGGGGGGGGGGGGGGGGTGTTAGAATACCATTTTGGCATTTTGTATATAGTTATTTGTTTCAAAATGTATACCTTTGGCCACTTGAGTACATTTGGGCTACTTGTGTGGGACACCTGGGTGACTTCATGATAAATGTCATGTAGCACACTCATTTTGGAAGTTATCATTCTGAAACTTTGCACAAATACTGTTGCTCTCTTATATTTTTCATAGAAATTGTCCCCATCATCCTATCTGAATGTTTGTTTAATCTTGTTCATTTTAAAGATACAACAATAAAAATAAAAAACATGTTTTTTTTCATTGTATTATCTAAACCAGATCTATTGTGTTATATTCTCCTACATTCAATTCACGTTTACACAAGTGGTACCAATAATATGCATATCCTTGCTTCTGGGCCAGAGCTACAGGCAGTTAGATTTGGTTATGTCTTCAGGCAGAATTTGAACAAAGTAGGGGGGTAGTAGCTCTAAGAGGTTTTTAACAAACTATAGTTATGGCAAGTTGGTTAGGACACCTACTGTCTGCATGACACAAGTATTGTTTACAGACAGACTATCTAACTTATAATTCACTGTATCACAACTCCAGTGGGTCAGAAGTTTACATACACTATTGTTGACTGTGCCTTTAAAAAAGCTTGGAAAATTCTAGAAAATGATGCCATGGCTTCTGAGTCAATTGGAGGTGTACCTGTGGATGAATTTCAAAGCCTACCTTCAAACTCAGTGCTCTATGCTTGAAATCATGGGGGGAAAAAAGAAAAAAAAATTGTAGACCTCCACAAGGCTGGTTCATCCTTGGGAGCAATTTCCAAACGCCTGAAGGTACCATGTTCATCTGTACAAACAATAGTACGTAAGTATAAACACCATGAGACCACGCAGCCATCATACCACTCAGGAAGAAGATGCATTCCGTCTCCTAGAGATGAACGTACTTTGGTGCGAAAAGTGCAAATCCATCCCAGAACAGCAGCAAAGGACCTTGTGAAGATGTTGGAGGAAACAGGTACAAATGTATTCATATCCACAGTAAAACGAGTCAGCAGGAGGGGCCGGTGTTTGAATCGCCGCGTCTCCAGCTCGCCTAGCTACTCACTGGACCCTATGATCACTCGGTTACACATGCCTCTCCCTAATATTAATATGCCTTGTCTATTGCTGTTTTTGTCTTATTTCACTGTAGAGCCTCCAGCAATGCCTTAGCTAGCCCTTCCATCCACCACACATGAAGTGACCGCACCTGGCTTAAATGGTACCTCTAGAGACAAAACCGCTCTCAGTCACTCAATGCCTAGGCTTACCTCCACTGTACTGTACATCCTACCATACCCTTGTCTGTACATTATGCCTCAAATCAATTTTTCCGTGCCCAGAAACCTGCCCTTTTTACTCTGTTCTAAACGCACTAGACGACCAGATTTTTTAGCCTTTAGCCGTACTCTCATCCTACTCCTCCCCTGTTCCTCTAGTGATGTAGATGTTAACCCAGGCCCTGCAGCCCCCAGCATCACTCCCATTCCCCAGGCGCTCTCATTTGTTGACTTATGTAACCGTAAAAACATTGGTTTCATGCATGTTAACATAAGAAGCATCCTCCCTAAGATTGTTTTATTCACTGCTTTAGCACACAGTCCTGAAATTTCCATCCTAACTATAACTATTTCAGACAAGATGGAACTGCCAAAGGGGGCGGAATTGCAATCTACTGCAGAGAGCCTGCAGAGTTCTGTCCTACTATATCCAGGGCTGTGCCTAAACAATTCAAATTCCACTTTTAAAAATCCACCTTTCCAGAAACAAGTCTATCACAGTTGCCGCTTGTTATAGACCCCACTCAGCCCCCAGCTGTGCCCTGACCACCATATGTGAATTGATCGCCCCCATCTATCTTCAGAGTTCTTCAGGTGACCTAAACTAGGACATGTTTAACACTCCGACCGTCCTACAATCTAAGCTCAATGCCCTCAATCTCACACAAATCATCAAGGAACCTACCAGGTACAACACTAAATCCGTAACCATGGGCACCCTCTTAGATATCATCCTGACCAACTTTCCCTCTAAATAAACCTCTACTGTATTCAACCAGGATTTTAGCGATCAAAGCCTCATTGCCTGCGTGCGTAATGGGTCAGCAGTCAAACGACCACCCCTCATCACTGTCAAACACTCCCTAAAACACTTCAGCGAGCAGGCCTTACTAATCGACCTGGCCCGGGTATCCTGGAAGGATATTGACCTCATCCCGTCAGTAGAGGATGCCTGGTTACTCTTTAAAAGTGCTTTCCTCATCATCTTAAATAAGCATGCCCATTCAAAAAACGTAGAACTAAGAACAGATATAGCCCTTGGTTCACTCCAGACCGGTCTGCCCTTGACAAGCACAAAAACATCCTGTGGCGTTCTGCACTAGCTTCGAATAGCCCCCGAGATATGCAACCTTTCAGGGAAGTCAGGAACCAATTTACTCAGTCAGTTAGGAAAGCTAAGGCTAGCTTTTTCAAGCAGAAATTTGCTTCACTAATTCCAAAAGGTTTTGGGACATGGAGAATAAGAGCACCTCCTCCCAGCTGCATTGAGGATAGGAAACACTGTCATAAATCTACGATAATCGATAATTTCTAGAAGCATTTTTCCAAGGCTCTCCGTGCTTTTCACCTGGCTACCCCTACCCCGGACAACATCTCAGCACCCCCTGCACCAACTTGTCCAAACTCCACCCGCTTCTCCTTAACCCAAATCCAGACAGCTGATGTTCTGAAAGAACTGCAAAATCTGGATCCCAACAAATCAGCTGGGCTAGATAATCTGGACCCTCTCTTTTTAAAATTATCCACCGAAATTGTTGCAATCCCTATTACTAGCCTACTCAACCGCTCTTTCATATCGTCTGAGATCCCCAAATATTGGAACGCTGCCGCGGTCATCCCCCTCTTCAAAAAGGGAGACACTCTAGACCCAAACTGCTACAGACCTATATCCATCCTGCTCTGCCTTTCTAAAATCTTCAAACGCCAAGTTAACAAACAGATCACCGACTATTTCGAATCCCACCGTACCTTCTCCACTATGCAATCTGGTTTCCGAGCTGGTCATAGGTGCACCTCAGCCACGGTCAAGGTCAACAACAACATAACCACCATTGAAAAAAGACAATACTGTGCAGCCGTCTTCAACCTGGCCAAAGCTTTTGACTGTCAATCACCGCATTCTTAATGGCAAACTCAATAGCCCTGGCTTCTCTAATGACTGCCTCACCTGGTCCACCAACTACTTCTCTGATAGAGCTCAGTGTGTCAAATCGGAGAGCCTGTTGTCTGGACCTCTGGCAGTCTTTATGGGGTGCCACAGGGTTCAATTCTCGGGCCGACTCTTTTCTCTGTCTATAGCAAAGATGTCGCTCATGCTGCTGGTGATTCTCTGATCCACCTCTATGCAGACAACACCATTCTGTATACATCTGGCGCTTCCTTGGACACTGTGCTAACAAACCTCCAAACGAGCTTCAAAACTCTTCCGTAGGCTCCAACTGATTTTAACTGCTAGTAAAACTAAATGCATGCTCTTCAACTGATTGCTGCCCGTACCCTCCCGCCCGACTAGCAACACTACTCCGGACGGTTCGGACCTAGAATATGTGGAAAACTACAAATACCTAGGTGTCTGGTTAGACTGTAAACTCATATTATTAAGCATCTCCAATCCAAAATGTAAATCTAGAATCTGCATCCTATTTCGCAACAAAGCCTCCTTCACTCATGCCGCCAAACATACCCTCGTAAAACTTTCTAGCCTACCGATCCTTGACTTCAGTGATCTAATTTACAAAATAGCCCCCAACACTCTACTCAGCAAACTGGATGTAGTCCATCACAATGCCATCCGTTTTGTCACCAAAGCCCCATATACTACCCACCACTGAGACCTGTACACTCTAGTTGGCTGGCCCTCACTACATATTAGGCGCCAAACACACTGGCTCCAGGTCATCGATAAGTCTTTGCTATGTAAAGCCCCGCCTTATCTCAGCTCCCTGGTCACCATAGCAACAGTATATTGCACTGGTCATCCCCAAAGCCTACACTTCCTTTGGCCGCCTTTCCTTCCAGTTCTCTGCTGCCAATAACTGGAACGAATTGCAAAAATCTCTGAAGCTGGAGTCTCCCTCTCTACCTTTAAGCATCAGCTGTCAGAGCAGCTTACCGATCACTGTACTTGTACACAGCCAATCTGTAAATAGCATACCCGACTACCTCATCCCCATATTGTTACTTACCCTTTTGCACCCCAGTATCTCTACTTCTCCACCCCAGTATCTCTACTCTGCACATCACCATCGGCACATCCATCACTCCA
Source organism: Oncorhynchus kisutch (assembly GCF_002021735.2). Classification (NCBI taxonomy): domain Eukaryota; kingdom Metazoa; phylum Chordata; class Actinopteri; order Salmoniformes; family Salmonidae; genus Oncorhynchus; species Oncorhynchus kisutch. The sequence goes on from NC_034180.2 coordinate 13,898,064, forward strand.
GTATTAATGCTAAATTGTAATTATTTTAGCATCTAGGGCCTATTTATTGCCTACCTCCCTACTTGTCTACATTTGCAAACTACATAGATTTTTCTATTCTTTTGTGTTATTGACTGTACGTTTGTGTGTAACTGTGTTGTCGTCGCACTGCTTTGCTTTATCTAGGCCAGGTGGCAGTTACAAATGGGTCTTCCAAATGGACAATACCAAGCATACTTCCAAAGTTGTGGCAAAATGACTTAAGGACAACCAAGTCACGGTATTGGAGTGGCCCTCACAAAGCCCTGACCTCAATCCTATAGAATATTTGTGAGCAGAACTGAAAAAGCTTTTGCGAGCAAGGAGGCCTACAAACCTGACTCAGTTACACCAGTTCTGTCAGGAGGAATGGGCCAAAATTCACCCAACTTATTGTGGGAAGCTGTTAGAAGGCTACCCGAAACATTTGACCCAAGTTAAACAATTTAAAATCGATGCTACCAAATACTACTTGTATGTTTTTATCTTCTGACCTACTGGGAATCTGATGAAAGAAATACAAGCTGATATAAATAATTCTCTCTACTATTATTCTGACATTTCACATTCTTAAAATAAAGTGGTGATCCTAACTGACCTAAAACAGGAATATTTACTAGGATTAAATGTCAGGAATCGTGAAAAACTGAGTTTAAATGTATTTGGCTAAGAGGTATGTATAAACCTCCGACTTCAACTGTAGGATGCGACGTACTAAGAATGAAATACAAATTAAAAGCAAAAAAGGATGGTCTATTGTACAGAGAAGAGAACAAAAAGTTTGAGATGAAATTTTTTGTTTGTAAATAGTTTGCTACAATGACGCACTTAGTTATCTACCCAACTCGTTCCTTTCTCTTAGCATGTACAGGCAGAGGTGTGAAGTATTTAAGTATAAATACTTTAAAGTACTACTTAAGTAGTTTAAGGGGTATCTGTCGGAAATCGGTATTTTTGGGCGCAGATTTGCCCAAAAACTAACTTGCCTTAACTAGGCAAGTCAGTTAAGGACACATTCTTATTTTCAATGACAGCCTAGGAACGGTGGGTTAACTGCCTCATTCAGGGGCAGAAAGACAGATTTCCACCTTGTCAGCTGGGTGAATCAATCTTGCAACCTTACAGTTAACTAGTCCAACGCAATAACGACCTGCCTCTCTCTCGTTGCACTCCACAAGGAGACTGCCTGTTACGCAAATGCAGTAAGCCCAGGTAAGTTGCTAGCTAGCATTAAACTTATCTTATAAAAAAACAATCAATCATAATCACTAGTTAACTACACATGGTTGATGATATTGGGAGATAGATACTTAGATACTTGTATGCTCAGTCAGATTATAGGCAACACGGGACGTGCGTTTTGCCAGCAGCTCTTCGTTGTGCGTCAAGCATTGCGCTGTTTATGACTTCAAACCTATCAACTCCCGAGATGAGACTGGTGTGACCGGAGTGAAATGGCTGGCTAGTTAACGCGCGCAAATAGCTTTTCAAACTTCACTCGCTGAGCCTTGGGGTGGTTGTTTCCCTTGCTCTGCATGGGCAACGCTGCTTCGATGTGGTGACTGTTGTCGTTGTGCTGCTGGTTCGAGCCCAGGGAGGAGCGAGGAGAGGGACGGAGGCTATACTGTTACACTGGCAATACTAAAGTGCCCATAAGAACATCCAATAGTCAAAGATTAATGAAATACAAATGGTATAGAGGGAAGTAGTCCTATAATAACTACAACCTAAAACTTCTTACCTCGGAATATTGAAGACTCATGTTAAAAGGAACCACCAGCTTTCATATGTTCTCATGTTCTGAGCAAGGAACTGAAACGTTAGCTTCCTTACATAGCACATATTGCACTTTTACGTTCTTCTCCAACACTTTGTTTTTGCATTATTTAAAACAAATTGAACTGCGAATGCATCCTGGGCCGGGCATGCCCCGAGTTTGTGAAGTGAGCGCTACTGCAGCGAAATTGGAGCTGGAGAGAAGGCCGACACTCCAGCCTTTGGGAATCTTGCGCCAGTCAAACTGGGCACACTCCACATCTGCTCCAGCTTCGCTCACATACTCTGGTCAGAACAACCACCACAGCAGAGCCAGATCACTGTGACCGAAGAGATAACAGGGTAATATGTGGTAGTTATCTGCAGTTTGCGAACGAGTCGTTCTTTTTTAAATGACTTGACTGATTTGAGAATCATTTATTTTGTTTGAACTGCTGGCTGCAATAAATCAATGAATTGCAGTGAAAGATTGATACATGCTCCTCTGTCTCAGTGGCTCCAGAGACATGTTCAGACCAACAACTGTCTATCATATGTGCGCAATAGAAAACAGATTATGCTGCAGCATAGAGAACTATTCGGCTTAAAACCTTACTAGTACTGAGCACATATTACTTTTTACTGCTTTATATGAAACGAACATGACCAATAACAACAATTCAACAACAGACAAACTGAACAAGTTCCACAGACATGCGACTAACAGAAATGGAATAATGTGCCCTTGAACAAAGGGGGGGGGGGGGGGGGGGGGGGTCAAAATCAAAAGTCAATGCTGCTGGTGGCCACACCAGATACTAAGTACTACAGTGCATCTCCTCCTCATGGACTCCACCAGATTTGCCAGTTCTTGCTGTGAGATGTTACCCCCCTCTTCCACCAAGGCACCTGCAAGTTCCCGGACATTTCTGGGGGAAATAGCCCCTAGCCCTCAACCTCCGATCCAACAGGAAATCACGCACAGAACGAGCAGTATGGCTGGTGGCATTGTCATGCTGAAGGGTCATGTCAGGATGAGCCTGCAGGAAGGGTACCACATGACGGAGGATGTCTTCCCTGTAACGCACAAGCTCAGTCCAATGATGCTGTGACACTCTGCCCCAGACCATGACGGACCCTCCACCTCCATATCAATCCTGGTCCAGAGTACAGGCCTCGGTGTAACGCTCATTCCGTCGACGATAAACGTGAATCCGACCATCATCCCTGGTGAGACAAAACCGCGACTTGTCAGTAAAGAGCACTTTTTGCCAGTCCTTTCTGGTCGCAGGTGTGATGTTCAGATGTACCAATCCTGTGCAGGTGTTGTTACACGTGGTCTGCCACTGTGAGGACGATCAGCTGTCCGTCCTGTCTCCCTGTAGCGCTATCTTAGGCGTCTAACAGTACGGACATTGAAATGTATTGCCCTCGCCACATCCGCAGTCCTCATGCCTCCTTGCAGCATGCCTAAGGCCCGTTCACACAGATGAGCAGGGAGCCTGGGCAACTTTCTTTTGGTGTTTTTCAGAGTCAGTAAAAAGGCCTCTTTAGTGTCCTAAGTTTTCATAACTGTGACTTTAATTGCCTACCGTCTGTAAGCTGTTGGTGTCTTAACGACCGTTCCACAGGTGCATGTTCATTAATTGTTTATGGTTCATTGAACAAGCATGGGAAACAGTGTTTAACCTGTTTACAATTACGATCTGTGAAGTTATTTGGATTTTTACAAATTATCTTTGAAAGACAAGAGTCCTGAAAAAGGACATTATCATTTTGCTAAGTTTAGCTTATTTTGTCACAAACTGAAATTAGGTGACCTATTAAGAGTTTTAGCAAACATGTAATCAATCAAGTGAGTTAAAGTATTTGAAAGAATAAGAAAACAAGATGCTGATGGACAGAGATCAGCCAATAAAACCAGCGGATTGGTCGTCCACTCCAGACTGTTCGACAGAGAGAGAGCCGGCTGGTGGACTAGATTAGTCATTATCTGACAATGCTAGAAAGGATGGCAGCACAGGTGGCGGCTTCTTGAAACTCCCTGAACACATAGCTGATATACTAGGCTAGCTCAATATGTAAAACGATAAGACACTTTCGTCCTTTCTAGTGTGGTTGTCTAGTGACCACCACAAATGTGTCCATCCAGCTCACCGTCTCTCGTTGCAGGCCTCACAACTGCACACGGTGTCAGCGGTCATAGGGGTGGTGAGGTCTGGGATGGGGAGTGTGGGGAGGGTTGGGGGTGTGCCACCATTGGTCAGTCTGCCCCCTGTGGCAGGCATCTCTTGGCCCAAGCCTCCATTACCCATAGGCATTTGCAACAGGAAGTCTTGGCTCTGGGGGAATGAGAAATTACAGAGCATCAGAAAGTGCAAAACAGCAGTGATAATGCAACCAAGCATGACCATAATAGTGACATAACTTTACCAACTGTCACCTTAGGTTTGTATTCTGAAGTATTTCATTGCAGCAAAGTGCACATAGAAGTCGATGCTCGTTATACTTGACTAGAGACAAAATTCCAGAACAGGAGGGAAATTAGAGAATGTAATCAAGCAAATAGCAGAAAAGGAGATGGAAAGAAAAATAAGCGCATTCCAGGCCAGAGGGGCACTCCAGGAATTGTCGGGCTCTCCCCAACTTCAGAATTCAATTAGCCGCTAAACGTCGCCAACAGAGTGGCTCTTACGAGTGAGGCAAGACAGTGTACGCGGAACAGCCATTAACATGAAATCATTAGCAAGAGAGACATCTAAACACTGGTGTGGCTTTCAGTCTTAGGTCATTATCTCCCGCTGAAAGGAAAGGAGGAGCCAAAGACTATAATGCTGAGTCATCAGACAGAGGGAAACTGTAACGTTATACAATGTGTGCGTTTGTTCAGGACTCAGGTGTTTCTGCTCCTTGTTACACCTCCACCTGTCGCTTGCCTGTTTCTCCCACTTTCTCTGCGTGTGTGTGTGTGTGTGTGTGTGTGTGTGTGGTACGGGTCGGTGTCTCTCTCTTTGGTCGTTTTCGACATCATCAAATCTGTCATGCATTTGGGTAAATGTTGACTGACTAATCTACAAATAATAATGAGTAGTTATTTATGGCAAGGTAATTTGTAGATTAGTCAGTCGGCTGCAAGCCCTCTTTCTCCTTACCTATTTATTCCTTGTTGTGCTCTACCTTTAGTATGCCTGTCGCCACCACGCTTCTGCGCCGACTCTATGGATGTGTTCGAGCAGTAACGCTAACAAAGCCGACAGTAGACGAAAGTCAGCGAGTAAAGTCGGGGAAGGTATCTGCGATAGCAAGGCTCAGATCAACATGGAACTGTCTGCTATTGTTAATAAAAGTTTATCTTTATAAAAAAATGTCTATACCCCCATATCACACTCACAACATGAAAACATAACGTGTGTAAAATGTTCTCAAATATCACTTTCGTTTGTATCTCCTGTTTCTGTAGAAAAGCAGTAAAGCTGGTTCAAATTTCAGTCATGTAGTTGGTCACGTTCGCACGGGTCAACCAAAAACACCCTAATGATCGGTTGACAAATAGTGCTGGCTGGTGATGGCTGCATGGTGGAGTTGGTGAGAAGCAACTGCAGCGACATGAAGGAGAATTCATTTTTAAAAAACTGCATGACCTTTGATCACATGGTTTTGGGAAAGTTCCTGCAGTCGACCTGGAGGTGCAAGTCAGAAAATGTTCATCCCCATAATGCAACACACTTTGAAAGGCCTAGACAAAATGTTTATGTTATGATGTTACACCAATGCCTGCCTGCATCTATCTGGTGCTTGGCTATCCACTAACTGCACACAAATATCAATTTAAACAGCCTTTGTCATTCAGTTCATTGGTCCAGCATCACCTTTTCACCACCCTACTTCTCCCTCCCTCCACCCACACCCCTCCACCAGCCCGTGGTGACTCACCACCAGCGACTGCTCCAGGGAGGAGTGGCGGTCCTCCTTCTCTACCGTGCGCCGGCAGTCGGAGCACACCCACAGGGGCAGATGCAGTGCGCTGGGGGACTGTGCCATACCATTCTGCCCTGCCCCGGGGAGCCCCGTGTCAGGATGGAGGGTGCTGTCTGGCTTGCGCTCACTCCGGCACAGGAGGCAGCGGTCACCGGTAGTGGAGTATGGGGCCCTCTGACTCAGGCCAAATGTGAACGGGGTCTGGTGGTTGGAGTGGATGTCAGTTAGACGAGTGTGTAGCACTACTGTAGTGGCAGTAATCAGTAGCTACTAACTAGTCCTCCAATATGAAGCCTACACAGGCAGGTTCTAAAGTTAATTAAGACAATGTCACGAGCAGTAAGCACAAACAGGTAGAACAAATGTTTAATTGGAAACTGAATGGTAGAGTTATTGGTCCTAAAGTTTAGGATGGGCTATTTCCATTTTTTCATACATTTTGTGCCTACTGAACGCCACCCCGGGGCTTTTCAGTTCACACAGACAGTGATACTCACAGCAGATAAACTGATGCTGATCTATGTTACCGTAGGCCTAACAGGAGTAGCTGCAGAGACAGTGAGTGATGTATTACCTGAAGGACTCCAGAGAAGTCGGAATTCACCGGCCCCTCCGAAAATTGTGGTGTAACGTTACCGTTCATAGGGACCTGGAGGACACAAAGGGCCCGACATGAACCAACACCTCCGGAGTCACCCCTCTCATTAGCACCGATGCCAAGCGTCAATTACAAGGCTATCTGAAGCATGTTAACACTTGACCTGGCAGGGGGCTACTTGGCCACACACAATTAAGGTTTGTCTCCGAATTATGTTATTTGAATTACAAATAAAACAAAGCAGTTGATGTGTCCTGGAGATATTGCAAGGAACATATGCAGATATTACGTTTCATATTAATGCTCAGCGCAGCAGTATATTGACGAGGCCAGCAAGTTCACCTGCTGTTTCTGTCTTCAACAGCTGATCTTTACATATGCAGAGTGTAGTCTTGATTTGGAGTTGATAGATCAAATGCAGTGCATGTATGCACTATGCAAAGATTGTGTAAACATCTGAAGAATTAATCAAAACACATTGATGAGGTAAACAAATGGTTATGAGGAAAATTATATTACTTCTTTGATGAAAATAATAGTCCTGACTAGTGTAAATGCTGAGCAGATCTATGCAAATTCCTTCCACAATAAGTAGCCTGGCCTAGCTGCTTTGTTTGTCTTGAATGGGGCTGACCCCAAATCTTCCCAAGACAGGTAGCAGATGCCATGTAAAGTAAGTACACTAGCCAGCATCTCTTGGCAGCTGTCTTTCTCTTTCCTTGAGTACACAACCAACAAGATTAATCATTTGACCAATAACTGGTCCTGCAAGAGATGGGGCCTACCGAATGTATATAATGGAGAGAATGACTGGCATATAGGCTAGTTATTCTAATGAAACTCAATCTTTGAATGAGTGAGTGCAATACGTTGCATTTAGCTCAAATCAGACCTTCCTTTGGATTTGCTTAGACAGACAACGTCGCAAACTATTAACACGTCTGCATTATGGACTTGTTTGGGAATATTGGCTCATCATATGAGAAAGTCCTTCAGCCCTAAAGATGGTAAACCTAGTAGTAGCCAATGTGACGTACACATGATAGGCCTAGTCTTTGGTGATTAGTGGATGTTGTTTCCCTGGCTACTGTTGTGATATAGAGAGACCGACAAGGCATAGCTGCAATATATGGAGAGGTAAGAAACCTAGAGTAAAGCAAGACACTCAATATGCCATTTCACAGCAAAATATGTAATGTTGTTATGTTAGCTATGCCATTGGTACATTGCAGGATCGTGGTTGTGGAAGTTATTTGGCTGGCTTGGCTGTGTGACAGTAGTCTTACAGTTGTCTTACACGTTATTCTTGTGTCTGTAAACGCAGCGGACGACCTAACTACTAATGACCTACCTATGAAATAATTGGTTCGAATAAACAAACTATAGGCCTACTGTTACTTAGCAGGCAAATCCGATGACACTGACAGACTCGACTGAGACTTCCTGTAACGTTAGTCTGGTGAGCCACTACTCCTGCTAAAATTGTGAATATGAAAACATCAGACAAGAAATGGAAGGCCAACTGGCTGTACAAATTGATGCGAAATTGTTAGCTAGCTGCATTCTGTAACTAGTTGCTAGTCAGTTACAAGAGACAATTCAGTTTAAGGGCACAGTGCAGTGTCGATGGTCAGCTTGGTCATAGCTAACGTTAGCTAACTATCTAGCGTGTAAACTAAGTTATCCATCTAGCAAGTAACAAACATCCACTCACACAACGTCGCGAACAGTTAGCTAATAAGCTAATAAGATAACGACTGTGGAGTAAGCAAATTATGCTATTTTCGGGCTGTCAACATTGTGGTTGTCGAGTAGCTAGAACAAGATGGCTAGAAACGTCAGCCAGGCTAGTTTATGTTCAAGTTGAGCAAGTAGCTAACGTTATAACTAACACTTTACCTTATCTGGAAAGTTTACTGACGTGGTTAGCCAGCTAAACGAACTTGGCCGTTGTCAACGTCAGGTTGCCATTTCCCGAGTTAACGTTAACTAACTAGCTACCTCAGTGGCTTAGCTAACGTTACTGAAGAATGTCAGGCCTCAAATGTCTCGATTATGTGTAAACGCGATCTCTAACGTTAGTGTTCAATACGTCGACTGTATATTCTCACCTCTCCGTTCAGGCCTGTTATAGAGACCATGTTCCCATTTCCAGAGCTCCCTGGTGTCAGAAAGCCCATGGTAGACACGGGTGTTGCCGTGGCTTGAGGACTCAGGGCCGTGGCTGAAACCCCGGCCTTGCCACTGGTACTGCAGACAGTGCTACTGCTGCCACCGCCCCGCTTGTTCTTCCTGCGTTTAGCTCCTCGTTTAGCATCGGTTGGACTCATTTTCCCACAAAAGTCAGAGACAACTTGCCGTTCAGTACAGGCAGAGTCTCAGGTGGAATGTCTGGCTCAAATCCCTCTGTTATAAAAATACGATATTTTAAAGACTTCCAGTTAGACAGCCAACCCAGTCCCTTTAGAGTCCTGATAGACTTGAGATTTCAATATGGCCACTGGACAGGAATTGGCTGCTCGAGATTGCGTTGCAACAGTACGTTCCCCCCTCTGTCTTTGAGGATTCATGGGAAATGATGTTTTTTTTTCGTTAGTGCTGGGGAGATGGATAATGACAGACTGGTTTTCTGACTGCATCCCCAAAATTGGAAGAAACACCAGAAGTGACCATTCATGATCCCATTCATAATCACTCCTGTTCATCAATACAAGTAGCAATTTGTATGCTACAGGTATATGCAATTATGTGTCCTCAAGGGGGAGTGGGCAAGTATTTATCATTTCAGTCAAGTGATCTGTACTAGGTCATGACAGATTGTTCATTGCATTAACTTGGCTTCACCGTTTATATCCTTGTTCATCTTCTTTAAGTGTGTGAATAATTTCCTGGAGGGTAGCTTTCTCCGTCTCTGCCCTTGCGTTCTCAGCCTTGGTCTGCTTGGAGGCGCGCCTAAGATCTTCTGCATCCTAAAGCTCTTACCTACATCTCAGCTTTCTCTTTCTACACTTTCTCATGAGTATCCTGGATATCTCTGGTGGTGAGCACTGAGCAGTAGATCTTCCTCGTCATCTCTCCCCGCCCCCTCTTTCAGACCCTCTCCTGCTGGGCCCACTGGTCTGTAGTCCACCTGTGGTAAATTAAATTGATTGGACATGATTTGGAATGACCCTAAACAAACAGCCAAGACAACACAAGAGTGGCTTCGGGACAAGTCTCTGTATGTTCTTGAGTGGCCCAGCCAGAGCCCGAACTTGAACCCAATCTAACATCTCTGGAGAGACCTGAGAATAGCTGTGCAGCTACGCTCCCAATCCACCCTGACAGAGCTTGAGAGGATCTGCAGAGAAGAATGGGAGAAACTCCCCAAATACAGGTGTGCCAAACTTGTAGCGTCATACCCAAGAAGACTTAAGGCTGTAATCGCTGTCAAAGGCACTTCAACAAAGTACTGAGTAACGGGTCTGAATACTTATGTAAATGTTATATTTCTTATTTTTTTAATGAGTTAGCAAAAATTCTAAAACATGTTTTTGCTTTGCCATTATGGGGTCTTGTGTGTAGATTGATGAGGGAAAAAACTATTTAATACATTGTAGAATAAGGCTGTAACCTAACAAAATTTTGAAAAAGTCAAGGGGGCTGAATACTTTCCGATGGCACTATATGTCCTGCATCCATTCAAAACCTTGATTTGAATATTTTCCAGCAGTTGGTGCAGCTTCAGCAGCAGCCTGCTCTTCACCGCTGCCTTAGCTTGACAGGGGTGCGTCCTTACATCTTACAGACCTGTAGAAAGAGAGAGAGTGACAATTCAATAGCTCTTAGCTTTCTTTCCTTGGGTGCACATATACTTTGAAATATGCATTTGGTGGTGGACTATATTGATATTATATATGACTTAATAAAAGTTAACTACGTTATTTGGGTAAGAGTCAATTCAACAGAATAAATAAATACAAATACTAGATTTTAATTGGACAGTTACTTATTGTTACATATTGTGAAACAGACAGACATGCAGACATTTTAGGTGTGTATTTTTGGATTTCAGTTTCCTCACTGACATGACAATGACTTACAGAGGGGTTGGGGTCCACCAGCCTGGCCTGCCCAAAGCTCTGCAAAAAGAATAGAAATCAAGTTCAGTACTTCAGTCTAAATGGTCCTAATATAATGTATGTCTTAAAGTAACTGTCCAATTAAAATCTAGTTTTTGTATTTATTTATTCTGTTGAATTGACTCTTACCCAAATAACGTTGTTAACTTTTATTAAGTCATATATAATATCAATATAGTCCATCTCTTTGCCCTGTGTAGAGGCTTTCTTGTGCTGCTCACTGGAAAAACACATTTATTACAGACATCCCTCTCACAAATGCAACTAGTCATTGCTTGAAATTTCCCAAATCACATTTTTCAGTTCAGCCTATTTTGAAAAGCCATTTAAAATGTGCAGGGCAATGGCTTTATTACAGTTTTGTAATTTAGCTCAGCGGATGTAATAGGGCTACCTTTTTTGTTCTTAATGGTTGAAAAACAAAGATTTTTATAAAAGTATTGGCTGTTTATTTTTAAAAGCAATTAATACATGCAATTTCTGATATGTAGCCTGAAGGTCAAAGGTCAAAAGGTTAGTTGCCACGAACATAAGCTTTCCTATGAAATATGATGAATGAATGTGTAATAACTTGTTCTCTACTGCCATCATTTGTCCTAGGGTAAAATCCTATGTGAAAAATGAATGGGATGGAGGGATGAAAGAAAGAGTGATAACACACAGAGAGCTACCACTGCTGAAATACTAGGACACATTTTCTATTTCTAGGGACATAGACCTTCAAAAGAATCACTATGAGACATTGCTCCAGATGGTACTGATGGTAGTAAGTTAGTGGTAAGTTAGTAGTCTGTTGATATCCCTTTGGTGGTGTGGGGGCTGTGCTTTCGCGAAGTGGGTGGGGTTATAATCCTTCCTGGTTGGCCCTATCCGAGGGTAACTTTGGATGGGGCCACAGTGTCCTTTTCTGGGTCTGGTCTGAGCTCAAACAGGGTTGACACTAGCTTCTATTGCCACAAAGTCATAAAACTTAAACATTTCTACAATTTATCTTCTTAAAATGTGATTTTAACCCTAACCCTAACCATAACCACACTGCTAACCTTATACCTTAACCTTAAATTAAGTCCAAAAAGCACAATTCTGTTGCCAATTTTGACATTGTGACTTTGTGCCAACATAAAAGCTAATGAAGAAACACCTGTGTGAAACTAGCCACAACAAGGATGATCCACAATAGTGGAATTTGCAGGACAACTTAAAAATAAAAGTTGCCAAATGAAACTCATCTAAACGGATACAAATAGTGGAATAATGCCATATTTGGACTAGATAATGCCAAGCAAGGTTGGAATGTCGTTATGTAAATTGTTCTAATCCCACTGTGGATGTATTAGACTGCATAATTGCATTGGGAACATAAAGATCCAGTGCATTTGGAAGGTATTCAGACCCCTTCACTTTTTCCAAAAACAGGTTTTTAGACATTTTTGCTTAAGTATAAAAAAAACTGAAATATCAGGGATGGTATTGACCAGGTGATGAACAGTGCCTGGTTTCATCCACACGTGACCCATGGCATTCAGGCCACAGAGCTCAATATCAAATTTCATCAGACCAGGGAATCTTGTTGCTCATGGTCTAGTTTTGGCAAACTCCAAGCGGGCTGTCATGTGCCTTGTATTGAGGAGAGGCTTCTGTTTGACCACTCTACCATAAAGGCCTGATTGGTGGAGTGCCGCAGAGATGGTTGTCCTTTTGGAAGTTTCTCCCATCTCCACAGAGGAACTCTGGAGCTCTGTCAGAGTGAACATTGGGTTCTCGGTCACCACAACGGCTTGGTTTTTGCTCTGTCATGCACAGTCAACTGTGGGACCTAATATAGACAGGTGATAAATAGCCATCACTAGCACATAGAGGCTGCTGCCTATATACATAGACTGGCCACTTTAATAAATGGAACACTAGTCACTTTAATGTTTAATGTTTACATATCTTGCATTACTCATCTCATATGTATATAGTGTATTCTATACTATTCTACTCTATGCCGCTCTGACATTGCTCGTTCATATATGTATATATTATTAATTCCATTCCTTACTTAGATTTGTGTGTATTGGGTATATGTTGGAAAATTGTTAGATATTAATGCACTGTCGTTGCTAGAAACACAAGCAGTTGTTGAAACATCTCAAGGATGATCAATGGAAACAGTATTCACCTGAGCTCAATTTGGAGTCTCATAGCAAAGGGTCTGAATACTTATGTACTGTATATAAGGTGTTTCTGTTTTTTTAACTTTTAATAGTTTTGCAACATTTCTAAAATCCTGTTTTCACTTTGTAATTATGGGGTGTTGTGTGAAGATAGATTAGGATTTTTTTTTAGAATAAGGCTGTAACTTTAACACATTTTTTGGAAAAGTTAATGGAGTCTGAATACTTTCCGAATGCACTGTATTGGGTATCAACCTACACAAATATTATCATCATAGCTCTTATTGCAGGACTTTGACTGTGGGAAATCACCTCACCAGTCATTCAATTGTGTGTATTGGATAACAATTGAAACATGGATTGTGTATGTGTGCCATTCAGAGGGGTGAATGGGAAAGACAAAATATTTAAGTGCCTTTGAAATGGATATGGTAGTAGGTGCCATGTGCACCGGCTTGAGTGTGTCAAAAACTGCAATGCTGCTGGGTTTTTCACACTCAACAGTTTCCTGTGTGAATCAAGAATGGTCCACCACCAAAAGGACAATCAGACAACTTGACACAACTGTGGGAAGCATTGGAATCAACATGGGTCAGCATCCCCATGGAACACAATTGGCACGCTGTAGAGTCCATTCCTGATGGATTGAAGCTATTCTGAGAGCGAAAGGGGATGGAACTCAATATTAGGAAGGTGCTCTTAATGTTTTATACACTCTGTGTATGTACGCCCCTAATGCAAGTATGCAGTCTAATACATACACAGTGCTATTTGAACTGTTGTTTTTTTGTTTACTGTTTGTCAAATTAATTATGTATTGTATTTATCTGTTAAGTTATATAACAACATTCCAACCTTGTTTTGCATGATCTAGTAATATTCCACTATTTGTAACCGTTTGGATCAGTTTCAATGGGGAACTTTTATTTTGAATACGAACCGCAAATTCCACTGACGTCCTTATTATGGGTAGCTTCACACAGGCCAGGGGCACCAGGGAACCAATGGGCGCTGATTTACATTTTATACAGTGAGTAAGTAGTAAGCTAGCTGTATTTTCTTCACAAATCCCGGGAGTGGAACCTTTTGCACCAAGAAACACAGAGTTAAAGGTCCGGACAAAAGCTGCAGGTACATTATCAGTTATTTGAGTTTTTCAGCACAACAACAAGCAGTCAAGCTAGCTAACTAGCTAAGTTTAGCTAACTAGCGTTAGCTAGCAGTGACGGTCTATGACCGTGTCATGTGACTTAACTAGCTTTTTAATTTATTTTATTTAACTAGGCGAGTCAGTTAGGCCGTCATTGTAAAGAACAATTGTTCTTATCTGGCCAAACCCTCCCTTAACTCGGACGACCCTGGGCCAATTGTGCGCCGTCCTATGGGACTACCAATGACATTTGTGTGTAGAAAGCTAATAACGTTAGGTAGGTAACGTTACCGTGACTAGTTCTAAAAAGTTAGCTCTCGTCACCGCTAGTTTCCGCGTTTGGTGATTGTACTCAGCTGGACAAATGCTGAAAGTGGCACCGCCAACGTTAAGCAACATGTTAGTTACGTTCTTCTGACTGACGGTGTCGACATTGTCATTCATAGTTAACAGTAACGTTACAGCTAACGGGCAACTGTTTCTGTACCTGCTATCTAGCCAGCTACGTTTAATGTTTCTAGTTAACTAAGAAATATTATAACGTTCACTATGTAGCGGTTAGTTACTATTTTAAATCCAAAGTGAGTGTTGCTTTGTAAGAATGGATTGCTAGGGTAAGCAGTGAAGCCAGACACCTTTTCAGGGTTTAGCTCGCAATCAATTAAAAGTTAGCCAATAGTTTTATTTTCATTCGATAAATTAGAACGTTATAGATGACTACTAATTAGCATGTCCTCTTTTTTTTTTTAAGATGGCAAACTACTGACCTGACTACCGTTTACGTGTCCATTATGACATTTTTTTATTTGTTTTTTATTTTACCTTTATTTAACTAGGCAAGTCAGTTATGAACAGATTCTTATTTTCAATGACTGCCTAGGAACAGTGGGTTAACTGCCTGTTCAGGAGCAGAACGACAGATTCGTACCTTGTCAGCTCGGGGATATGAACTTGCAACCTTTCGGTTACTAGTCCAATGCTCTAACCACTAGGCTACCCTGGCGAGTCCAACTCTTTATGCAAAAGGCAAATTAATACTACAGCCATCAACTTTCTGACAGACGTAGGTTTACTATGTTGAGAAATAAGGTGATGAAAGAAATCAGACAGGCCAATGCAAACATTTTTTTATTAACATAATTGGTGAAGCAAAGGGAAATTCTAAATTGATATGGGAGAATCTAAAAAAGTTAACAGGGAAAGACCATAGTAACACTGCAAAAAGACTAGAAATCATGGTGAATAACAATCTAACACAGGATGCAGTCGAAATAGCAATAGCCTTCAATTCCTACTTTATTGACTCTGTCAGGGTACTGACACAGAACCCCTCCACTGGTTTCTTGGGCTCAGTGCTAGTGAATGACACTCAACCTGTCTTCATCATAAGGGAGGTTTCTGAGTCAAAGGTGAACAAGGTGATTAGCTCACTAAAGAACTCTAAAGCCAAAGATGTGTTTGGGATGGACTCTACCTTTCTTAAAAACTACAAAGAGTCACTCATTGGCCCCATTACTAAGGTCACCAACACATCTATTGGTCTCGGTATGTTTCCAAGGGTATGGAAGTCGGCCATAATAACGGCCATCTTTAAATCAGGCGACCCTGCTGACGTGAGTAACTACAGGCCCATTAGTATACTACCTGTGGTGTCAAAGGTTGTTGAAAAGTGTGTAGCAGAACAACTGATTGCCCACCTCAACAACAGCCCCTTCACATTACACTCCATGCAGTTTGGCTTCAGAGCGAAACACTCCACAGAAACGGCCAACTGCTTTCTTCTGGAAAATGTGAAGTCCAAGATGGACAAAGGGGGTGCTGTTGGGGCTGTGTTTCTGGACCTAAGGAATGCTTTTGATACTGTTAACCATGAGATTCTCATCACAAAATTGTCCAAGTTCAACTTTTCCCCTGATTCCTTGAGATGGATGAAATCATACCTTGAAGACAGAACTCAGTGTGTCAGAGTGAGCAATGAGCTGTCGCCCACTCGTAGCTATGATGTGGGCGTGCCCCAAGGGTCAATACTCGGGCCCCTCCTGTTCAGCCTGTACATTAATGATCTGCCTTCTGTCTGTACTGGGTCTGAAGTTCAAATGTATGCAGATGATACAGTGATATATGTGCATGCAAAGAGCAAACAACAAGCTGCACAAGAACTCACTACTGTAATGGTCCAGGTTACAAAGTGGCTCAGTGACTCGTGTTTGCATCTCAATGTGAAAAAAACTGTTTGCATGTTCTTCACAAAGAGGGCAACAGATGCTACTGAGCCAGATGTCTATGTGTCAGGGGAGAAGCTCCAGGTGGTATCCGATTTTAAGTACCTTGGCATCATACTTGATTCCAACCTCTCTTTTAAAAAGCATGTGAAAAAGGTAATTCAAATAACCAAATTCAACCTAGCTCATTTCCGATTTATACGAAATTGTTTGACTACAGAGGTAGCAAAACTGTACTTCAAATCTATGATACTCCCCCACTTAACATACTGCTTGACTAGTTGGGCCCAAGCTTGCTGTACAACATTAAAACCTATTCAGTCTGTCTACAAACAGGCTCTCAAAGTGCTTGATAGGAAGCCCAATAGCCATCATCATTGTCACATCCTTAGAAAGCATGAGCTCTTGAGTTGGGAAAATCTTGTGCAATACACCGACGCATGTCTTGTATTCAAGATCCTTAATGGCCTGGCTCCCCCTCCACTCAATATTTTTGTTAAACAGAAAACCCAGACATATGGCAGCAGATCCACAAGGTCTGCCATGAGAGGTGACTGTATAGTTCCCCTAAGGAAAAGCACCTTTAGTAAATCTGCATTCTCTGTGAGAGCTTCCCATGTCTGGAATACACTGCCATCAGACACACATAACTGCACCACATATCACACTTTCACAAAATGCTTGAAGACATGGCTAAAGGTCAATCATATTTGTGAACATGGTCCCTAGCTGTGTGTGTTGCCGCTTTCCATGTTGTCTGTTGTCTGTAGCTTGTGAGGTGTGGAAACACTTTGTTGCTTTTATGAATTTTGTCTTGCTGCTTTTTGTTCTATGTTGCTCTGTCTGTATGCTACGTCTTGCTTGTCCTATGTTGCTCTGTCTGTATGCTATGTCTTGCTTGTCCTATGTTGCTATGTCTTGCCTGTTCTATGTTGCTATTGTCTATATTGTAATTGTTTTTAATAACCTGCCCAGGGACTGCGGTTGAAAATTAGCCGGCTGGCTAAAACCGGCACTTTTACTGAAACGTTGATTAATGTGCACTGTCCCTGTAAAAATAAAAAATAAACTCAAACTCAAACACCTGCATTGTTTGGGGTTTTAGGCTGGGTTTCTGTACAACACTTTGTGACATCAGCGGATATATGAAGGGCTTTATAAATACATTTGACTGATTGATATTGATAGCCTTCCTCTTGACTGAAGAGAGACATTTTAGTTTTAAAAGTTCGTGACCTGCCATTCTACACATTTTGCCATTCGGCGTAGAGAAAAATTTGCAGTTGTAAAACAATGTTTCTGCAATTCTACACATTTTGCGATGGGGTCCGGTGGAGAGAACATTGCAATTTTATAACCAGTTTAGCATTTGCTGTTCTACAGCAAATTTTCTGCAATTCTGCCACTTTTTCCATTGGGGTGGAAAATACATTTTTGAATTTTTAAAGGTAATTTCCTACAATTATACACACTTTGTAATGACTTATGCCATGTTGTGATATCTGAGTGAAAATGACTAACAAAATCAATCTGGGCCCACTGGCAGCTGGGGGCCCTAAGCGACCACTTATGCCGCTTTTGCCTGGAATCGCCCCTGCAGACATTGGTCAAGATCCCTGCACAAACAATGATTGTGTGGTGATGAACTAGCCTATCCAGCAGCATAGCTATTCACCTAATTTGTTTATTGCCATTGAATGCAAGAATGTGCATTGACATTTGTCTCTTTGGAATAGTGGCCCAGGTTCTTTATGCCACTTTTTGGAGTTGCATTTAAAATAGTCCTAGTATTTCTTCTAAACAATAGTCAGCCTGTGTAATATCGTCACACTTATTTACTCCTTGTTAAGTCTTAGTAAAACAGAATCACCGGACAAGGAAGTGTGCCATGAGTTTAGGCTACATTCTTTCCCCCAGCAAATCAATAACTTGAAAGGACGGTTATCTTGCGTCGTGAGGTGTTTGCCTGCAATGCAGCTGCCTGGATCGATGCCCTCTACGTTATTAAATGTGGTGGCTGGCAGGGACCTATTCATGCCCTCCTATGTTTGTTTTCAGGAATGTCCGAAGTCAGTGTTGAGGCTGAGTCCAGGAAGGCTCCAGCCCAGGACATGCAAATGGGTTCATCTTTGGAGGCTGAGAATACTGAGGACTTTCGAAGAGAGAGCAAGGAGGATGCTAACAGCTTTGATTGTACTGACTATGTACTGAACAATGATGAAGTGCCTCATGATGACAGAGCAGAAAACGACAGTGATGTTCAAAATGACAACAATAATGCTGAAGACAGCGATGGTGCTCAAAATGATAATATTCAGAGCAACAAAATTACACAAACCAGTGTGAATGCTGAGCATGATGATGATGTTCCAAACACTAGTGGCAATGCACATTCTGACAATGCCGGTGCTAAAAGGGGAAATTGCCATACAGTGACTACTGATAATGATACACCAAAGGAACAAAAGAAAAATGAAGATACTCATACAAAGGTGACATTTATCTTCAATGCAGAGATCAACTCTGGGAGTCATTAATTCCAGCACTCTGGTTCATGTTGCTATATGTCACAAAAACATGGATAGCATTACACCATAGTTCAGCATATCGTTATTTTTTTAACAAAATACAACATGA
Organism: Oncorhynchus kisutch; assembly: GCF_002021735.2. NCBI lineage: Eukaryota > Metazoa > Chordata > Actinopteri > Salmoniformes > Salmonidae > Oncorhynchus > Oncorhynchus kisutch. The sequence goes on from NC_034180.2 coordinate 13,916,702, forward strand.
ACTTGAGTTAATGCATTGTATTTTAATTGATTCACTTTAATTGAGTTGTGTTTACAGGTACATGCCATGATGTTATGTTTGCCTTCGACTCTCAGCATATCAGCAGCCACCTTTATGCAGTAGTGACACTATTGTCCCATCCTAGCCATGGTGTGGCCTGTACGTGTGACTGATCCCAGCAATTGTAACACGGAACCCAAACCGGCTGCACGCGTACTCCATCGTGCATACATTTATTTTGTCCCCCTACACCAAACGCGATGACGACACGCAGGTCAAAATATCAAAACAATCTCTGAACCAATTACATTAATTTGGGAACAGGTCGAAAAGCATTAAACCTTTATGACAATTTAGCATGTTAGCTTGCACTTGCTAGCTAATTTGTCCTATTTAGCTAGCTTGCTGTTGCTAGCTAATTTGTCCTGGGATAGAAACATTGAGTTGTTATTTTACCTGAAATGCACAAGGACCTCTACTCCGACAATTAATCCACAGATAAAATGGTCAACCGAATCGTTTCTAGTCATCTCTCCTCCTTCCAGGCTTTTTAATCTTTGAACATATATGGTGATTGGCATCTAAACATTCATAGTATTACTACACCGACTGGCAACACAGTTCGTCTTTCAATCACCCACTTGGTTATAACCAATGAGGAGATGGGAGAGACAGGACTTGCAGTGTGATCTGTGCCAGAAATATAAAGGAGTTCTATTTTAGCCCCTGGCAACACAGACGCTCATTGGCGTGCGCGAGCAGTGTGTGGGTGCAATAATTGAATAACATAGATTTCTAAATTTATTTTGCAACGCACGCGTCGCGAGCGGTGTATAAGAATCCCACCCAGTGTTTCCTGTGTGTGTGGATACAGCACCCTGAATTGAATAGGCCTGTCACATGGCTGGGTAATTGCTGTAGGCAGAGTGATTTGCACGGCTACCTCGATGTTCCCAGTCAATGTCAGATCCCCTGCTGCTGTATTCAACCACTCCAAGCTGTTAGTTCGATGCAGATTCACTTGGGTCGTTGCCAACGTCAAATTAGTAATTGTGCATCATAGTGGAGTGTTCTTCAGGTGGTGATGCCCTCCGGAAGTGTCGTGGCTTCATAATAACTGCCTCTTTTTTTTGATAGAAAGGCTATAGTTTATGCACTCGATTTCTGTAATGGGCTGCGTGAAGTCGTCACATACTATGCAATCACTTTACCCGTCTCGCTAGTAAGCCCCGGTTGCCTTACGTTCTGCCCTGCTCTTTAAGAAGCGAGCCTTGGTTTACTCCCTCAGTTCAGCTGATCAGGAGGCTGCTGTTGTTATCCTTCCCTCCCCCAACTTGTCAGCTAGTTTCCAGGCTACTGAACTCCAGGGGCCTGAGCTCTGTTTCTCTGATATGCCAAACCTTGCCCCCATGTTCACCCTTTCAGTACCTTAGAACCATTTCTGTGTCTTGTAACCAGTTTTTGTTCTTCGGGAATTGTTACTGCTATATTGGCTTGTTAAAACTCGTACTCTGGGAAGACGAGATGGATGGGAGTCTGTCTTATCTACCTCAACAGTTAGACAAGCCTACCTGTGGATGTCTCTGTTGCCTGCCTGAATGTGGGCGTCTTGTGGCCTTTTTAAATATTCACGTTGTGTGTTATCTGATACCTGGTTCTCTCTGCACCTTTGGCACACTCCGCTGCCAAAGCAGTCCAAATAATTCCACGAAGCTCATTGTTTCTTATGGAGCTGGTTTTTGGCAATGTTTAAAACAATTCCAATGACAGAGAATATCTTCATAAACTGAATCATATTGAACTATTGGAAATGCATTAGGACCTATGCTTTGTCCTAATGCAATAAGAATAAGGAGAAAGTATACTGGCTTACTTCTTCCCCGGATGAGCTTCCAAAATATTATTTGTCTTTATTAGGTTTTGTCTTCTTGAGCGGTTCATGTACTCATGCACATACCAAATGACAAACACATAAACAAAGCAGTGCTCTGTGTTTGTGCTTGTTTTTCCCATTTGTGTGGCGTGTGAAATAATAGTCATATTTAGGCAGCAACAAATTGTATGTGTATCCTCCAGATAGCCTACTCTTGGTTCATGAACTTGATCTCATCTGGTTCCAATGAAGCAGACCTGTCCCTTTCGCTGGTTGATTTTGGCTCACTCTGTGATGCCATTTTAAATCTTCTTAAGGGCTTGTCTCATCCTCTCATTTTGATGTTAGCATTAGCACTGCTTGATCTCGTTAGCATGGTCTGTGAATGGAGCATTTACGCTTACCTGCACTTCACACAAGCATTTACGCTAGTGCTAGCCTTTCTTGGCTAGTTATCTAGTGGCGGCTATCTGCATTATTTAGACAAAAGTCCAAGGCAACTGAGGGGCGGAGTTCATGTTCGACTTTGGTATTTCCAAGTAATAATAAACCCTTGACAATGGCAGGGGACCATGACAAGTGCCAACCTCCTACCACATTGGTTTCAGAAATGCAGATAATATAGCTGCTATGACTTAGCTTTATACTGACTGGGTATTATAAAAGTGTTAGCCTTCCACTGTAGCTATGCCAAGTTGGGTATCCTGGCCCTAAAAATGCTACGTTTTTGTCATCCAGGCTTTTGTTTAAGTGTGATGCGTGAACACCATTCTACTGTGTCCAACTTGCAAGAGGAAGTTATGGTCGTGTTTTAAGTCATTGTCATCATTGACCCATAAGGAATTACTGGAACGGTGGTTAATAATTTGATGCCGGCTATAAATGTTAATAAGCCTGACTTACTGACGTAATACAGCTGCCTATGCTATTAACATTTGTAGCCGGCATCAAATTATTAACCACCGTTCCAGTAATTCCTTATGGGTCAATGATGACAATGTCACAAGGTTTTCTACCTACAGACTATAGCCTAATAATACTTTTTTTATTTCCTAATAGAGAATTTGGAATTGATGAATCTTTGAAGTGTTTCAATGAATAGTTATTTAAAATTGTAGCTGTCCTTGACCCATGCTTTAAGCAAAGCCTTTAAACATACAGATTCATGCTTAATTGACCAACACAATTCCTGCTGCATGAACAGGGTTGGTGTTGCTGCTTTAGCAAGTACGCCCATCTGTATTTTTAGCCTTTTCAGACAGTGACTCAGACAGTCAGTGTGGTTCTGTGGGAAAAGGTGTGAATGTGCTGCTTTTCACAGTCCTACATATTCTCCCTATGGGTGACGACACGTGACTGAAGTATCTAAATGGCTTGAAGGGGTGCCCTTTGACTCTCTTAACAATATCATACCAGACATTTAGCCCTATCTGTTTTGACAACCGGAACTTTTGTTTGGTCTGGTATGTGGATTTTTTTTTTGTATATTTACTGACAGCTGCTTCACCCTTGTGTTTGTTGAATTTGCCTTGACCAGATTCCATGGAGTCATGAAGCAGTACAATAACTCTGCTTGACCCAGATAGTTCTGCTTTGTCTGAGATAATGAGGCAATTTGAGAATCTGTTCCTCAGTCATAACACAACGTCTAACCCTAAAGGACTAAGGATATAAAAACTCAGACGTTTAATCACGCTCAAACCAAGTTTATTCACCCATTGGGTCATACAGCTGCATAAGACAAACCTGTGTGTGTGTGTGTGTGTGTGTGTGTGTGTGTGTGTGCGCATATACATACATACATACACACACACATTACACCCCAATTTGGGTGGAGTCTCCTTCTCTCTAAACATTACATCTTTATTGCTAGGCAGGAAATTAAGTGATGTGGGCCATAAACTGTTCCTTCTCCTCTAACCTGACCTCGGCCCCCTTCCTCACTAAACCACATCTCTCCATCCTTCTCAGTGCTCTAAAAAACATTTGATGTTTTCCTATTATTCTTGCTCTATGAAGTGGTCAGGTGAGCTTGCATGTGAGGTAACTTGTGTAATTCTCTGAAGGTTGACTGATCTCCTTTTATGCAATAACCCAGCTTGAGACTGTTTTAAAAACCATCCTAATACATTGAGATAACATCCTGCAGTATTGTTCATCACTTCTGGTGGCAGTGACCACAAGATGGCAGCCCATAGCTATCAAATTCTTTTGAGAGCCCTCTACTTACTCTTATAGACAAACTTTAGGTTAAAATCATAGGCCTACAGCTTCACTCGTGCACACTTGGAAGAGGAAATTCAGCTAAGTCTCATGCAATGTATGAAACACTGTTTAATATCTTACCATATCTGTTTGTGATTGCAGGACAGCACTATGGATGAGGAGGTCCACAGGAGCCCTGCGGCAGAGATATCGGTCACCAGCAATGGAGACTTGGAAGAGAGCCACGAGGATGTGTTCAGGGTAAAGGCTGGAAAGAGCATCCCCTTTGGCACTGCACTCACTCACCACACTACACATAATTACATGCATGCACTGCTTCTCAAAACTGAGTTTGCACTTGAGTTTTTTTATTTGGAAGGGAACCACATTATTGCGACATAATAACGAGGACAGAATGAATAGCTAGGCTTAAGCAACTTTGCAATCAGAGCCAGTGGGACAATGCACTGCTCGATTGGGCAAGTGGATACACAACGCTACTAGAGCTTACAGCCAAGCTTTACAAAAGGAGTGTATTTTACTTCCTGGAACATGTCGAAATCAGCAGTTTGCCCAAGTCAGAGCCACACCAGCCTCCACATAATGAATAGCCCTACACTGACTGGCATAATTTCTATAGTCATTCGTAAGGCACAGATGGCTTGGCTTCCATTGCTCTTGTTAAAAATAAAAAATCCACAAATGTAATGATGCATAAATTGGGCAAGAAATACCTTGACACCCAGCGCCATAGTCATATGTTCATAACGCATATATTTGGACCTGCTGTGACATATGGTATATTGTGTTATTTTATTGCTGGTTATGACGCCTACATGAGTGTCAAAACCCACAAAAGCTACCATTCAAGGCAAACCATTACATTACACCATAGCCTAAGTATCAACAGTACGTACAGTCGTGGCCAAAAGTTTTGAGATTGACACAAATATTAATTTTCAAAGTCTGCTGCTTCAGTTTGTATGATGGCAATTTGCATATACTCCAGAATGTTATGAAGAATGATCAGATTCATTTCAAAGTCCCTCTTTGCCATGCAAATTAACTGAAACCCCAAAAAACATTTCATTTCCACTGCATTTCAGCCCTGCCACAAAAGGACCAGCTGACATCATGTCAGTGATTCTCAGTACAGAGCTTGCTCAGGAATGGCAGCAGGCAGGTGTGAGTGCGTCTGCACGCACAGTGAGGCGAAGACTTTTGGAGGATGGCCTGGTGTCAAGAAGGGCAGCAAAGAAGCCACTTCTCTCCAGGAAAAACATCAGGGACAGACCTGATATTCTGCAAAGGGTACAGGGATTGGACTGCTGAGGACTGGAGTAAAGTATTTTTCTCTGATTGAATCCCCTTTCCGATTGTTATGGGCATCCGGAAAAAAGCTTGTCCGGAGACGACGAGGTGAGCGCTACCATCAGTCATGCCAACAGTAAAGCATCCTGAGACCGTTCATGTGTGGGGTTGCTTCTCAGCCAAGGGAGTGGGCTCACTCACAATTTTGCCTAAGAACACAGCCATGAAAAAAGAATGGTACTAACACATCCTCCGAGAGCAACTTCTCCCAACCATCCTGGAACAGTTTGGTGACGAACAATGCCTTTTCCAGCATGATGGAGCACCTTGCCATAAGGCAAAAGTGACAACTAAGTGGCTCGGGAATAAAACATCAATATTTTAGGTCCATGGCCAGGAAGCTCCCTAGACCTTAATCCCAATGAGAACTTGTGGTCAATCCTCAAGAGACGGGTGGACAAACAAAACCCCACAAATTCTGACCAACTCCAAGCATTGATTATGCAAGAATGGGCTGCCATCAGGATGTGGCCCAGAAGTTAATTGACAGCATGCCAGGGCGGATTGCAGAGGTCTTGAAAAAGAAGGATCAACACTGCAAATATTGACTCTTTGCATCAACTTCATGTAATTGTTAATAAAAGCCTTTGAAACGTATGAAATGCTTGTAATTATACTTCAGTATTCCATTGTAATATCTGACAAATATCTAAAGACACTGAAGCAGCAAACTTTGTGGAAATTAATTTTTGTGTCATTCTCAAAACTTTTGGCATGACTGTATGTTTGTTGTAAAATTATCAATGATATTGCGCACACATGATGTCAGACATGTACCTACCCCAATGCGCTGTTGCTGACGAATGCAAGAGCAGATTTCAGGAGCAGGACAAGACGCCCTCTTTTTGACTAATGACTGATTTAAAGACATGTATGTGATAGGCTTATATGATTGATTGGTCATAATGTTTCTTGACATTGTTAGGGTATTTTCTTAGTCCAAGTAAAATGACAGGATGGTCATAATGCTTCATGACCGTATCATAAAGTATATCTTCTGTAAGTTATTTAAAAAATGATGAAAAAACATGACCGTAAAGAGTTTATTACAACAACAAAGGATTTAAAATATAAACTTTAAAACCAAAGGAAACGACTTGGCTGAAAAAATATATAATTTGAATAAATGTGTGGTTTGACACTTATGCAGGTGTCATAACCCGCCATAAAATAACGCAATATATGTCACAACACTAAATATAGGGGTCATGACCGTATAACTTGTCATAACCTGTCATAATATCAGCTGTCATGACATATGACATGGTTATGACCATGACACTGGGTGTCAAGTAAAGGGTTACCAAATTATCTCCCCAGCAATGATAGTCTAGGCCTATTCCTAGTGCCATACAATTATTCAATAAAGGATTTAATGTCATATAGCTTGCCACTGTAGCTACATGATTGTAGTTGTAATCATTAGGATCAGGCAGCAGGTATTCTGCTCCACTCTCTGAGGAGGATAATTGGTTGTCAGTTGTGTTGCATCGACATAACTATTCTGCCCTTGAGTTGCGTTCCCATGCAAAACTAGACAGATAGCTAACAACTAAGTCTTCACTAAAACTCCCAAGGCGTGACTTTTCTTGAATGAATATATTGAAAACGTTTGTTGTGAAACTGCAAAATACAGAAAAGAATATACTTTAGTATTCAATTCACACCGACATACTGTAGCTGCACATTATACATTTGAAGTTGCATAAATACAAAGCACGTGCCAAGGTACCATGCATCTGGCATGATGCCAAACCATATAGCTAATTGTTACTCATATGGTAATTGACTCCTTTCATTACTCTAATGTACAACCATTTATGTAGAATAACAAAGCATATTACACTAGGAACAGTAACAAAACTACAGTATTGTATATTTTATAATTCGTTTGCATGACGCACGAGCAAAGTAATACAGCTAACGACATACATGAAAGGCATTGCAATTTGTGAGTAAATGCAACCAACATTGATATGTAAGCAACTCTATCAATAACAAGATTATCATCATTAGCTAAATGCTTGAATCGAACTTACAAACAAATATTTTCCAAGGTTGAAGCGTGACAAGAAATAACTACATTGAAAGACCTGCACCGTAGCGTTGTTTGTAGCTGCTTCTATGCGTGCAGAACAAATTCTCTACTTCCTGTTTGCGTAGTCTTTCTAAGTACCAGAAACATCCATTAGGGGGCAAATAACACCATTGAACACAATGAAAATCCAATTTAACCATTGTAATAAAATAATCTGTTACCTTCTAACAGGATGGCAGCACACTCCCCGCCTGGTATAATGAAATTGTGCCGCTATGAAATAAAACATATCAAGAAACAAATAATGTCCTTTCTATTTTTATCTTTTGTCTCTAGGATGCTTCAGAAAGAAGAACAACAATCTCTGAGATTGGTCTCAGAAACACCTTAGCAGGTCCTTGCTTGACAATTTTTAGTTCTACTTTCCTAACCTTTTTGTCAGTACTGGGAAAGGTTTTTACCACAAGCCCGACTGGCCAGTCATTTCTGTGTGCCCACTTTTACATTTGGCTTTTCTGCTGTCCATTTTCTGCGTCTCTGCAGCATTGTCAGGTACTCCTGTCTCCACCTTTTCCAAAAGGTGTCAGCGAGACACTGAACTTGCTTCCACTTTTTCCATTTCTCTTCTTTTTCTGTGGGAAGAGGGGCATCCCACTCACTCTGATCAGAAGAGAGTTCTCTGATTAAGGCTTTACCTTGCATTGTTATTGGAGCCACGAACCCAAGGGGGTCATAAAGACTATTCACTGTGGACAGGATGCCTCTCTGCGTAAAAGGCTTCTCATTGTGGGACACCTGGAATGAGAAGCTGTCTGTTTCCAGGTTCCAGGAAAGTCCCAGACTCCGTTGAAAGGGGAGAGGATCCACTCCTAGGTCCAGATCTTTTAAGTCTTTCGCACGGTCCTCCATAGGGAAGGCTTCCATAACTGTTTTGCTTGGATTGGATGCAATCTTGTGTAGTTTCATGTTGGACTCCGCCAACATTGCTTGTGGTTTTCTTAGAATGTTGATAGCTTCTTCTGTAGTAGCTACTGATGTCAGACCATCATCGACGTAGAAGTTCCTCACTACATATTGCTTGGGTTCTGACCCGTGTTCCTTCTCACCCTGTAGCGCTGCTCGTCTCATGCAGTAGATGGCTATGGCTGGTGAAGGGCTGTTCCCAAATACATGGACACTCATCCTGAAAACAAGACTCCCTAAATTGTATCAGCATATCGATTGCGCAACCAGGGCAGGATAAACCTTGGATCATTGCTATTCTAACTTCTGCGACGCGTATAAGGCCCTGCCCCGCTCTCCTTTCGGAAAAGCTGACCACGACTCCATTTTGTTGACAAGAACAACAAGAAGCTCCCGCGCTGAGGTCTGTTCAACGCTGGTCCGACCAATCTGATTCCACACTCCAAGACTGCTTCCATCATGTGGACTGGGATATGTTTCGTATTGCATCAATCAACAACATTGACGAATACGCTGATTCGGTGAGCGAGTTCATTAGAACGTGCGTTGAAGATGTCGTTCCCATAGCAACGATTAAAACATTCCCAAACCAGAAACCGTGGATTGATGGCAGCATTCGCGTGAAACTGAAAGCCCGAACCACTGCTTTTAATCAGGGCAAGGAGACCGGAAACATGACCGAATACAAACAGTGTAGCAATTCCCTCCGCAAGGCAATCAAACAAGCAAAGCGTCAGTATAGAGACAAAGTAGAATCTCAATTCAATGGCTCAGACACAAGAGGTATGTGGCAGGGTCTACAGTCAATCACGGATTACAAAAAGAAAACCAGCCCCGTCACGGACCAGGATGTCTTGCTCCCAGGCAGACTAAATAACTTTTTTGCCCGCTTTGAGGACAATACAGTGCCATTGACACGGCCCGCAACCAAAACATGTGGACTCTCCTTCACTGCAGCCGACGTGAGGAAAACATTTAAACGTGTCAACCCTCGCAAGGCTGCAGGCCCAGACGGCATCCCCAGCCGCGCCCTCAGAGCATGCGCAGACCAGCTGGCTGGTGTGTTTACGGACATATTCAATCAATCCCTATCCCAGTCTGTTGTTCCCACATGCTTCAAGAGGGCCACCATTGTTCCTGTTCCCAAGAAAGCTAAGGTAACTGAGCTAAACGACTACCGCCCCGTAGCACTCACTTCCGTCATCATGAAGTGCTTTGAGAGACTAGTCAAGGACCATATCACCTCCACCCTACCTGACACCCTAGACCCACTCCAATTTGCTTACCGCCCAAATAGGTCCACAGACGATGCAATCTCAACCACACTGCACACTGCCCTAACCCATCTGGACAAGAGGAATACCTATGTGAGACTGCTGTTCAAGCTCGTCATCAAGCTCGAGACCCTGGGTCTCGAACCCGCCCTGTGCAACTGGGTACTGGACTTCCTGATGGGCCGCCCCCAGGTGGTGAGGGTAGGCAACAACATCTCCACCCCGCTGATCCTCAACACTGGGGCCCCACAAGGGTGCGTTCTGAGCCCTCTCCTGTACTCCCTGTTCACCCACGACTGTGTGGCTACGCACGCCTCCAACTCAATCATCAAGTTTGCGGACGACACAACAGTGGTAGGCTTGATTACCAACAACGTCGAGACGGCCTACAGGGAGGAGGTGAGGGCCCTCGGAGTGTGGTGTCAGGAAAATAACCTCACACTAAACATCAACAAAACTAAGGAGATGATTTTGGACTTCAGGAAACAGCAGAGGGAACACCCCCCTATCCACATCGATGGAACAGTAGTGGAGAGGGTAGTACGTTTTTTAAGTTCCTCGGCATACACATCACAGACAAACTGAATTGTTCCACCCACACAGACAGCATCGTGAAGAAGGCGCAGCAGCGCCTCTTCAACCTCAGGAGGCTAAAGAAATTTGGCTTGTCACCAAAAGCACTCACAAACTTCTACAGATGCATAATCGAGAGCATCCTGTCGGGCTGTATCACCGCCTGGTACGGCAACTGCTCCGCCCACAACCGTAAGGCTCTCCAGAGGGTAGTGAGGTCTGCACAACGCATCACCGGGGGCAAACTACCTGCCCTCCAGGACACCTACACCACCCGATGTCACAGGAAGGCCATAAAGATCATCAAGGACAACAACCACCCGAGCCACTGCCTGTTCACCCCGCTATAATCCAGAAGGCGAGGTCAGTACAGGTGCATCAAAGCTGGGACCGAGAGACTGAAAAACAGCTTCTATCTCAAGGCCATCAGACTGTTAAACAGCCACCACTAATATTGAGTGGCTGCTGCCAACACACTGACTCAACTCCGGCCACTTTAATAATGGGAATTGATGGGAAATGATGTAAAATATATCACTAGCCACTTTAAACAATGCTACCTAATATAATGTTTACATACCCTACATTATTCATCTCATATGTATACGTATATACTGTACTCTATCATCTACTGCATCTTTATGTAGTACATGTATCACTAGCCACTTTAACTATGTCACTTTGTTTACATACTCATCTCATATGTATATACTGTACTCAATACCATCTACTGTATCTTGCCTATGCCGCTCTGTACCATCACTCATTCATATATCTTTATGTACATATTCTTTATCCCCTTACACTTGTGTCTATAAGGTAGTAGTTTTGGAATTGTTAGCTAGATTACTTGTTGGTTATTACTGCATTGTCGGAACTAGAAGCACAAGCATTTCGCTACACTCGCATTAACATCTGCTAACCATGTGTATGTGACAAATAAAATTTGATTTGATTTGTACTCAGTTATGTTTATATATGGGTTGTTATCTTCATACCAGAGAAACCTTAAGTAATCTCTGTGATCCTCACGTACACCAAAACAGTAAAACATTTGTTGCACATCTGCTGTTAGTGCAATGCAATCCTTGCGGAAATGCATTAGGACACCCAAGAGTGTGTTGTTTAAGTCTGGACCACTGAGCAGAACAATGGTGCTGACTAGGGAAACCTTCCCACTGTTCTTTGTGCCAGTCTGCACGTTCAAACTAAAACAATGTAACTAATAATGGCATCTTTATGCTTTCTTAATAAAATAATGTTAAAAATACTCTTTCAAAATGCCTATGTTTATTTAGTTATGATCCATAATGAATTACTATGGGAATAAATATCACTGAATTACAGAAATATTGGAACAAAGTTGTCTAATAAAGGTGAACAAATGGTTGCTTACTGGAAAATACTCTTTCACGTTGTACAGTGCCATTATGACTATTAGCAGGTAGCTGGACAGTAGACTTGCCTAAGAGGGTAGGGGGAGAATTCGAAGTTAGGTTGGCTGTATCACAACTGGCTGTGATTGGTTGCAATTTCAGTTTAATCCACCAAAGAAGACAAAACAAATAATACAACAAATATTTGTAGGAACATAAGATTCAACAACTGAGACAAACTGAACAAGTTCCACAGAAATTGAATAATGTGCCCCTGAACAAAGGGAGGGGGGGGGTCAAAAGTAACAGTATCAGTAGCTGGATTAAGTACTGCAGTGCATCCTCCTCATGGACTGCACCATATTTGCCAGTTCTTGCTGTGAGATGTTACCCCACTCTTCCACCAAGGCACCTGCAAGTGGATAGCATCGAGATCCAGGACTTGTGCTTGGCGCAGCCTCCCTCTGACTCTGAGATGGCGTAGCAGTCAGACGTCTTGTCGTGTCCCTTGTATATATCATTTTTTAAACATATTTTTCTTCGCAATATCTTTTAAAACATTTTGCTAAACCTCAACATCTAAATACTCTCCTGCAACCCGCCTCAACCAATGTAGCGTGGATCAGCTTTTTTTTCTAAAGTATTTATATTTACTTCGGATCCGGAACCCCTCAACTGAAGCTAGCCAGCTAACTACCAGCTATCAGTCAGCAAACCATTGCTAGCGGTCATCAGCTAACCTTTAGCTCGGAAAGCTCTCGCCAGTTCGAACAACGCGACTCTAACCAGAGCAAACTAGCTAACTAGCTAACCGCAACCCCGGATGACTACTCCTGGATAGCGTTTCCATCCACTTAGCTTGAAGCTCGCCTGGCCAGAGCTCCTGTGCTACCACCGAAGCATACTCCTGGGCTACAATATCCGGACCCACGACCGGTCTATCGATGTCACCGCATGAAGAGGCATAAACAGACTTAACCCCATCGCGACGTCCCCCAAAGGCTAACTTTCTAGCCCTTGCTATCTGCTTGTTTGCTAATTCGGCCTGCAAACTGCTAGCTTGTTTAGCCCCGGCCTACTAACTGTTAGCTTATTAGCACAGGCCTGCTAACTGTCTGAATCGCCGCGTCCCCAGCCAGCCCAACCACTCACTGGACCCATATTCACTTTCAATCTCTTTTCGATTTTTTATTCGATTATAGCTTCCGGTAACCTGCCTCACCCAATATGATACGGAATCGCTATAATTTTTTTATTTTTTAGAACACATTCAAGAACCTCCAGAAGCTAACCAGCTACAAGCTATTTAGTCATTGTTAGCCACTGCTAGCGGCTTTTACCTTCTGCACAGCCAGCCAGTTTTTTTTTTTGCCTGGATAATACTCGCCAGTCTAGCTTCCCTGTCCCATCCACCGCTGCCCCCTGGACACTGTGATCACTTGGCTACATAGCTGATGCCTGCTGGACTGTCCATAAATCACGGTACTCCATTCTGTTTGTTTATGTTTTATCTGTCGGCCCCAGCTGCACTCAGGCTCTGTGTGTAGTTAATCCGACCCTCTCTGCCTAGTCAACGCCATTTTACCTGCTGTTGTGCTAGCTGATTAGCTGTTGTTGTCTCACCTACTGATTTAGCTAGCTCTCCCAATCAACACCTGTGATTACTGTATGCCTCGCTGTATGTCTTTCTCAAATGTCAATATGCCTTGTATACTGTTGTTCAGGTTAGTTATCATTGTTTTAGTTTACAATGGAGCCCCTAGTTCCACTCTTCATACCCCTGATACCTCCTTTGTCCCACCTCCCACACATGCGGTGACCTCACCCATTACAACCAGCATGTCCAGAGATACCTCTCTTATCATCACCCAGTGCCTGGGCTTACCTCCGCTGTACCCGCACCCCACCATACCCCTGTCTGCGCATTATGCCCTGAATATATTCTACCATGCCCAGAAATCTGCTTCTTTTATTCTTTGTCCCCAACGCTCTAGGCGACCAGTTTTGATAGCCTTTAGCCGCACCCTCAACCTACTCCTCCTCTGTTCCACGGGTGATGTGGAGGTAAACCCAGGCCCTGCATGTCCCCAGGCACCCTCATTTGTTGACTTCTGTGATCGAAAAAGCCTTGGTTTCATGCTTGTCAACATCAGAAACCTCCTCCCTAAGTTTGTTTTACGCACTGCTTTAGCACACTCTGCTAACCCTGATGTCCTTGCCGTGTCTGAATCCTGGCTCAGGAAGGCCACCAAAAATTCTGAGATTTCCATACCCAACTATAACATTTTCTGTCAAGATAGAACTGCCAAAGGGGGAGGAGTTGCAGTCTACTGCAGAAATAGCCTGCAAAGTAATGTCATACTTTCCAGGTCCATACCCAAACAGTTCGAACTACTAATTAAAAAATTACTCTCTCCAGAAATAAGTCTCTCACTGTTGCCGCCTGCTACCGACCCCCCCTCAGCTCCCAGCTGTGCCCTGGACACCATTTGTGAATTGATCGCCCCCATCTAGCTTCAGAGTTTGTTCTGTTAGGTGACCTAAACTGGGATATGCTTAACACCCCGGCAGTCCTACAATCTAAGCTAGATGCCCTCAATCTCACACAAATCATCCGATAACCCACCAGGTACAATCCTAAATCTGTAAACAAGGGCACCCTCATAGATGTCATCCTGACCAACTGGCCCTCCGAATACACCTCCGCTGTCTTCAACCAGGATCTCAGCGATCACTGCCTCATTGCCTGTATCCGCTACGGATCCACAGTCAAACGACCACCCCTTATCACTGTCAGACGCTCCCTAAAACACTTCTGTGAGCAGGCCTTTCTAATCGACCTGGCCCGGGTATCCTGGAAGGATATTGACCTCATCCCGTCAGTTGAGGATGCCTGGTCATTCTTTAAAAGTAACTTCCTCACCATTATAGATAAGCATGCTCAGTTAAAAAAATGCATAACTAAGAACAGATATAGCCCTTGGTTCACTCCAGACCTGACTGCCCTCGACCAGCACAAAAACATCCTGTGGTGGACTGCAATAGCATCGAATAGTCCCCGCGATATGCAACTGTTCAGGGAAGTCAGGAACCAATACACGCAGTCAGTCAGGAAAGCAAAGGCCAGCTTCTTCAGGCAGAAATTTGCATCCTGTAGCTCTAACTCCAAAAAGTTCTGGGACACTGTGAAGTCCATGGAGAACGAGAGCACCTCCTCCCAGCTGCCCACTGCACTGAGGCTAGGTAACACGGTCACCACCGATAAATCCATGATTGTCGAAAATTTCAACAAGCATTTCTCAACGGCTGGCCATTCCTTCCTCCTGGCTACTCCAACCTCGGCCAACAGCTCCGCCCCAGCAGCTACTCGCCCAAGCCTCTCCAGGTTCTCCTTTACCCAAATCCAGATAGCAGATGTTCTGAAAGAGCTGCAAAACCTGGACCTGTACAAATCAGCTGGGCTTGACAATCTGGACCCTCTATTTCTGAAACTATCCGCCGCCATTGTCGCAACCCCTACTGCCAGCCTGTTCAACCTCTCTTTCATATCGTCTGACATCCCCAAGGATTGGAAAGCTGCCGCAGTTATCGCCCTCTTCAAAGGGGGAGACACCCTGGACCCAAACTGTTACAGACCTATATCCATCCTGCCCTGCCTATCTAAAGTCTTCGAAAGCCAAGTCAACAAACAGGTCACTGACCATCTAGAATCCCACCGTACCTTCTCTGCTGTGCAATCTGGTTTCCGAGCCGGTCACGGGTGCACCTCAGCCACGCTCAAGGTACTAAACGATATCATAACCACCATCGATAAAAGACAGTACTGTGCAGCCGTCTTCATCGACCTTGCCAAGGCTTTCGACTCTGTCAATCTCCAAATTCTTATCGGCAGACTCCGTAGCCTCGGTTTTTCTGATGACTGCCTTGCCTGGTTCACCAACTACTTTGCAGACAGAGTTTAGCGTGTCAAATCGGAGGGCATGCTGTCCGGTCCTCTGGCAGTCTTTATGGGGGTGCCACAGGGTTCAATTCTCGGGCCGACTTTTTTCTCTGTATATATCAATGATGTTGCTCTTGCTGCGGGCGATTCCCTGATCCACCTATACGCAGACGACACCATTCTGTGCACGTCCTTGGACACTGTGCTATCTAACCTCCAAACGAGCTTCAATGCCATACAACACTCCTTCCGTGGCCTCCAATTGCTCTTAAACGCTAGTAAAACCAAATGCATGCTTTTCAACCGTTCGCTACCTGCACCCGCACGCCCGACTAGCATCACCACCCTGGATGGTTCCGACCTAGAATATGTGGACATCTATAAGTACCTAGGTGTCTGGCTAGACTGTAAACTCTCCTTCCAGACTCATATCAAACATCTCCAATCTAAAATCAAATCTAGAATTGTCTTTCTATTCCGCAACAAAGCCTCCTTCACTCACGCCGCCAAACTTACCCTAGTAAAACTGACTATCCTACCGATCCTCGACTTCGATCATGTCAATATACAAAATATCTTCCAATACTCTACTCAGCAAACTGGATGCAGTTTATCACAGTGCCATCCGTTTTGTTACTAAAGCACCTTATACCACCCACCACTGCGACCTGTATGCTCTAGTTGGCTGGCCCTCGCTACATATTCGTCGCCAGACCCACTGGCTCCAGGTCATCTACAAGTCCATGCTAGGTAAAGCTCCGCCTTATCTCAGTTCGCTGGTCACGATAATAGCCCACCCAATTTTACCTACCTCATCCCCATACTGTTTATATTTATTTACTTTTCTACTCTTTTGTACACCAGTATCTCTACCTGTACATGACCATCTGATCATTTATCACTCCAGTGTTAATCTGCAAAATTGTAATTATTCGCCTACCTCCTCATGCCTTTTGCACACAATGTATATAGACTCTCTTTTTTTTCTACTGTGTTTTTGACTTGTTAATTGTTTACTCCATGTGCAACTCTGTGTTGTCTGTTTTATCTTGGCCAGGTCGCAGTTGCAAATGAGAACTTGTTCTCAACTAGCCTACCTGGTTAAATAAAGGTGAAATAAAAAATAAATAAAAAAATCACTCTGAAGATTTGGTTGTACTCTGGGGCAAGTGAGAGAAGACGGCTGTCCTTAGCCACTTCCCGACCAGCTTTCAGAGCTTTTAGTTCCGCAGGGAAGCTGACTGCTTGTGCATACTGTAGGAGTAGTGTCTGTGCAGCAAGGGAGGTGGGTATGGATGCCACCCCATCTGAGGTCTGGTTTGTGGCGGCGATCACATCCTGCAGTGTTTCGGATTGTGCTGGGTCAGGGAGTGCTGTTGGCTCCGTAGAGATGCTGTAGCATTGGGCGGACTTCCTTAACTCATGAGCTTCAGTTGGTTGCGGAGGGACCACAGGCCTGGGTGCTGTCGGCCACTTGTTCTCTGGTTGGGACAAGAATGGTGGTCCCAAGCTCCAGCCAGTTCCTTAAGGGTTTTATCACAAGTGATGTCATCAGCAGGATTGTTTACACTGTCAACATACCTCCAGTCATTGACTTCTGTTAGGTCTTCGATTTCTGCAATGCGAGTTCCGACGGACACCTTATACCTGCAGGACTCCGTCTTGAGCCAGATCAGTACAGTGGTCGAATCATTCCAGTAGATGACCCTTTGGATTGGTAAGGTGAGCTCGGCTTGGAAGGTGGAGGACTGCTGGGCTCCGGAAAGGGCAGCGCTGAGTTCCAGCCTAGGCATTGACAACCCATTCTTGTGTGCGACCCTGGACCTAAGCATGACAAAGGAGACATGGGTGTGGCCTGCCTTATCCTCCACTCGGAGATAAGAAACTGCCCCATAAGCGTGTTCTGATGCGTCACAGAACACATGCAGTTCCAAGCTGGATCCCAGTTGGTCAGCACAGGCTGTCACATAACACCTTGACATCTGGCCTTTAGAGAGCTCCGACAACTGTTTCCCAACAGATCCATCGTTCCACTTGGTCATCCCAGTCCCTCTTGGTGTGCCACAGGTCCTGGACTAAGACTTTGGCCCAGGTTGTGTATGGCAGGATATACCCGAGAGGATCGTAATTGACTGGCTAGGGTCCGATAGATTTTTTGTTATACTCCTCCCGGCACAGCCAGAAGAGGACTGGCCACCCCGCATTGCCTGGTTCCTCTCAAGGTTTCTTTGTAGTTTCCAGACTTTCTAAGGAGTTTTTCCTAGCCACAGTGCTTCGACATCTGCATTGCTTGCTGTTTGGGGTTTTAGGCTGGGTTTCTGTACAGTACTTTTACATTGGCTGATGTAAAAATGACTTTATAAATTAATTTGATTGATATGCTTTCCCATGCATTTTAAATTAAACTGAAACAGTAAATGACTCCACCGATGTATATTATCACATTTTCAATGTACCACATCAAAATATTTAAAAAATAAACCCCAATGAGCCGTGCACAACCCTTGTCCAAATTACTTGCAAGCGTGCTTTAACCTGTTGGCGCGCTTTGGAGAAGAAAAAAAAAGATACATAAAGTTACGAAGCACCCCACCGTTGTGGTTACTCACTACTCATAGATATTTCCTCAGCGAAGTATAGCAGTTCCATGCATGTGTCCTCACAATATCCACAGCAAACACAGCTATCAATGCAGACAGTACTCCTTAGCAGCAACAGATATCCCATGGAAACATGAACTTGTTAATCTTCCACAAGTAATTCTCTCCTGGTCTCGCACAATACTAACTTCTAGGCTGTCATATCT
The DNA here is from genome assembly GCF_002021735.2 of Oncorhynchus kisutch. Lineage (NCBI taxonomy): Eukaryota > Metazoa > Chordata > Actinopteri > Salmoniformes > Salmonidae > Oncorhynchus > Oncorhynchus kisutch. The sequence continues at coordinate 13,935,121 of NC_034180.2, forward strand.
CCACAATGAAACGGTAGCTTCAGTCTCTAAGTCTGTCAGTCTCTAAGTCTAAGTCTGTCTTAACAAAATAATAATAACTCTTAAAATAAAATCAGTATTTCCCTTCAAACCCCGTTAGGAATGGGTTTTGTTCTATTTTTATCGCAATGTCTCCATCTTTTTTTCCCCAGGGCCTCCTGTTAACCAGGTCAAGTCTCCCATTGGCCTCAGCTTAACAAGCTACCTTTTATTGGTCAAAACTTTTACTTAAAAGTAAACCAACCTATTCACTTGTACATAAAATAATTATTTATTCTAAAGAAATGCATTAACGACATTACAATTCAGGAGCAATTCGATCATTTTTTTTAATAACATATAAACTCTACTTGGTTTTAACAAGGGTATTACAAAGTTATGCATACCATTCGGTAGCTCCTACCTATAAACTGTGAGTTTGGACATTTACAAGTGCGTGTGAACGAGAAACATTGTGCAAAGGAACAAAGTTTTGATGCATTTTTGTCTGAAGGAATAACAGTAATGGTTTTAAAGCAGCATGTATACACGCTGTGTCTGTGTGGAGTCTGGAGTCGCTAGGGAAAAGGGCCTGCCTGTTCTCCTCTGAGAATATGGGGGAGGAGCAGACCGGCTGAGAACAGAAAAACACGGTAGACACAGTAGAAAAAACAAGGATATCAAAAGATAGCAGTGGTAGCTGTACAGAACTCATCCAAAGGGCTTTTTACTTCTCAAACTTTGCGAACATGGCACAATATGATGCCCCATAATTCAGTAACTCACTGAGATAAACTTTAGGAGTTGCGTTAACTTACTAGTTAATGCAGAATTCTTGATATCAAACCCATATATTTCTTGCTGCGTTTTGTAAACACATCTAATTTTGTTCTTCAGTTGTACTTCTCCACTCAGATGCGAATTCACAAATGGGCATTCTATAAGCAGACAGCGCTTTTCTTCTGTACTATTCTTGGTGTAGCTAACCTACTTTTCTCCAGTAAAATTCAAGATTAACTTTAAGCGAAACATTAGGAAATGTAGCTGGCTACATTCTTTTCATGATCAACATTAGAAATATGATGGCCATGCAATTGTTTTTGCAAAAAATAAGCGAATTTACTTGTGTGGCTGCCAGCCTAATAGCGTTGCACTTCTGTTGTCATCTGATGACAATGCAGCTATTCTCTGCCGAATGTGTACGACTGAACAAATATATAAACATATCATGTAAAGTTTGTCCAATTTTTCATGAAATGAAATAGAACATCCCTGAAATTTTTATTAAGCACAAAAGGCTGCTAAATTTTGTGCACATTTGTTTACATCCCTTTTAGTGAGAATGTCTCTGTTGCCAAGATATTCCATCCACCTGACAGGTGTGGCATATCAATAAGCTGATTAAATAGCATGATCATTACATATGTGCACCTTGTGCTGGGGACAATAAAAGGCCACTCTAAAATGTGCAATTTTGTCAAACAGATGTCTCAAATTGAGGGAGCATGCAATTGGCTTGCTGACTGCAGGAATGTCAGAAAATGTCATGTTAATTTCTCTACTATAAGCCAATGTCGTTTTTGAGAATGTGGCAGTATGTTCACAACCGCAGACCCTCATCGTCCTCACCAGTGTTTTGACCTGACTGCATTTCGGTGTTGTAACCGACTTCAGTGGGCAAATGCTCACCTTTGATGCACACTGGAAAAGTGTGTTCTCCACAGATAAATCCCGGTTTCAACTGTACTGGCCAGATGACATCATGCTACGGATCACATACACAATTTTATTGATGGCAATTTTAATGCACAGAGATACTATGACGAGATGCTGCAGCTGTTTTCGTGCCATTCATCCGCCGCCATCACCTCCTGTTTCAGCATGATAATGTCGTAGGGATCTGAACACAATCCCTGGAAGCTGAAAATGTCTTATTCCATGGCCTTTATACTCACTTGACATGTCACCAATTGAGCATGTTTGGGATGCTCAGGATTGATGTGTACGACAGCATTTTCCAGTTCCCGCCAATATCCAGCAACCTTGCACAATCATTGAAGAGGCATTCCACATGCCACAATCTACAGCCTGATCAACTTGATGTGAAGGAGATGGATCGCGCTGAATGAGGCAAATGGATTTATTTCACTTGACTGATTTTCCTTTTGAACTGTTTCTCAGTAAAATCTTCATTTGTTCCATTTCAAAAAATTGTTCAGTGTATTTTCTGTGGAGGAAAACTATAGTTGCATGTCCCTGATCACTCTATTGAAGCAAAAAAACAGTTGACTTTCAATATAAAATGCGACCCCTGACAATACAAAGCTGGACTCACCTTCTGCTTTCTCCCATTGTGCTATTTACAAACAAACACGTGACCGGCTCAACTGTTCTGGGGAACTATGGTAAACTATGTAAAATAATGCGACAGGTGAAATGAAGAATGCGATCTGCTTCATCTCCTAACGTATTGCACAAGTTGGACTGCAGGTATTTACTTAAAGTAGCTACAAATATTAAAATGTATTGAAAAACCATCCTGTGGCCATTTCAAAATACCCGAGTATACGGTATACCACCCAAGCCTAACCGGTACACATGTAATCCTACGTATGTAATGGATCAAACCATAGGCCTATTCTTGTCCATGTGGTATTGTTGCTGCTGTTTAGCTACTGGTGAGTGGTCCACAATGTACTTTAAAGAAAACATTTGAAGAATTCCTACAGAGATGGCAATGCGCTCTATCTAGGCCCATGTTTATTCTGTATTGATTGATGAATTTCATACTAATCCACATTAGAACATGCAGACAGATGGTACATGGTATTTGCATAAATGTCAAGACCGACATTGTGAAAATTGGTCACATGCTTTTCAAATCCCAGCGATCCTTTGTTTGTCACTGACAGTAAAGATTTTGTGACCATTGTAAGCACACAGAACATCGCCCCATTGGGGTCTTACTTTCTAATTTATGTTTAGGGATAATGCTGTACTTTGTTAGGCTATATGATGTAATAAGGGGCAAGCAGTAATGCTATATTTCCCATAATGATAGTTACAAATCTCTGCCGGAGTCTGGCACAGCAGTAACGCTCCCGATTTGGGACCATACGCCCCCAAGGCAATGTGGGTTCGAGTCTCTGCTCACCCAAATGTTTACCATTCCTTAGTGTACCTCCTCCTTGGTTTGAGGTGTTTGGGGCACACATTCTGAACATCGGGAGCTTGAGCTTACACTTATCATTTTTTTTTTCCCCCCCTGTTAGCAGTGGCGAAAGTTAAGTTGGCAGTGGATTTTGAAACAAACCTGTAGATAGTTTTCTCCTAGCCCCATAATTACATGGGTAAGTGACAAACTAGAGCCAAGTATGAAAATAAAGGAAGATGTCCTCATACGTCGTCATACGAATCATATTATTTATAGTACATGGTCATGATGTTTAGGATTCATGCTCATTGTCATCTCCCTTTAACGTAAATTCCAATGTGTTGCCTGATGGTTGCAACTTGATCTCTTACACTGGACATCAGCCAATAGTTTTGTGTTGACTGGTGTGATTCGTGGTGATTGAGAGGAAGCAAGCAGAATGTACTTAAAGGGAAAATCTATGCTCATAAAACCTGTGCAGGACACTTATTTCTTGAAGTCCTTCAGTTGTAAGGAGTATTTTTCATCTTTAGTGATGATTGTAGTTACATTTCGTGACATTCTTGACACTTTTGATGTTGTCTGTGTATGGGCACATGTTTGATCATTTCAATTCTGCATTTGTTCAGTTTCTGTAAACCGTCAGAATGCGTCAAACTCATGAGCGTATTCCTATGGTGGAAGAAGTATTTGATTTTCATACTTAAGTAAAGATACCTTTTTTTAATATAAAATGCCCCAGTAAAATACTACTTGAGTAAAAGTATTAGTTTTTAAATATACTTAAGTATCAAAAGTAAAAGTATGAATAATTTAAAATTCCACATATTAAGCAAACCAGACGGCACAATTTTAAATGTATTATTTTATTTTGTAATAGACAGGGTCACACTAACATTCAGCCATAATTTACAAACAAATAATTTGTGTTGAGTGACCAGGGATATCCTCTGGATAAATTCTCTGTCCTGCAAAGCATTCAAAATGTAACAAATACTTTTGGGTGTCAGGGAAAAATATATGGAGTAAAAAGTACAGAATTTTCTTTAGGACTGTAGTGAAGTAAAAGTTGTATATAATTATATATACCGCCAAAAAATGACTTTAGTACTTAAAAATATTTTTACTTAAGTACTTTACACCACTGGGGTATTATTCAATGTGAACACCTATCCTCTGACCGATGCATTTTTCCTCCTTGACTTTAGGACCCTTCTTACGGTGACCTGAACCTGTCAGAAAGCCATATCAGCTCCGGCAACTTTGCCTCGATAACTGAGGGCATCATTGAATCAGGACCATACAAAGGTACTGTAACCAGACTACCAAGAAATGGCGTGCAGCAGCAGCAAATTTAATGTAAAGACTGTATCCAATGAGTGCATGGTTTTTCCTTTTCTACTGTAACCAGAGTACCTAGTACACTTTCTTTAAATGTTTGTTATTTTTGGGGGGGAGGTAGATCAGCTTTAATATTGCAGATTGTGGCTTCCATCAGTGTAATTGTCTGCATCATTTCCAATCCCATAAATATATACAGTTGATGTGGGAAATTTACATACACTAAATTGACTGTGCCTTTAAACAGCTTGGAAAATTCCAGAAAAATGTCATGGCTTTAAAAGCTTCTGATAGGCTAATTGACATCATTTGAGTCTGTATTTCAAGGCCTACCTTCAAACCCAGTGCCTCTTTGCATGACATGGGAAAATCAAAAGAAATCAGCCAAGACCTCAGGGGGAAAAAATGATAGACCTCCAAGTCTGGTTCACCCTTGGGAGCAGTTTCCAAATGCCTGAAGGTACAACGCTCGACTGTATAAACAATAGTACCCAAGGATAAACACCATGGGACCACGTAGCCGTCATACCGCTCAGGAAGGAGACTCATTCTGTTTCTTAGAAATGAAGTGCAAATCAATCCCAGAACAACATCAAAGGACCTTGTGAAGATGCTGGAGGAACCGGTTCCTTAAGTATCTATATCCACAGTAAAACGAGTCCTATATCGACACAACCTGAAAGGCCGGTCAGCAAGGAAGAAGCCACTGCTCCAAAACCGCCATAAAAATCCAGACTACTGTTTGCAACTGCACATGAGGACAAATATCGTACTTTTTGGAGAAATGTCCAATGGTCTGATGAAAAAGAAATTGAACTGTTTGGCCATAATGACCATCGTTATGTTTGGAGGAAAAGGGGGGGAGGCTTGCGAGCTGAAGAACAACATCCCAACCGGGAAGCATGGGGGTGGCAGCATCATGTTGTGGGGGTGCTTTGCTGCAGGAGGGACTGGTGCACTTCACAAAATAGATGGCATCATGAGGAGGAATATTATGTGGATATATTGAAGCAACATCTCAAGACATCAGTGTTAAAGCTTGGTCGCAAATGGATCTTCCAAATGGACAATGACCCCAAGCATACTTCCAAAGTTGTGGCAAAATGTGGTCATCACAAAGCCTTGACCTCAATCCTATAGAACATTTGTTGGCAGAATTGAAAAAAGCGTGTGCGAGAATGTAGGCCTCCAAACCTGACTCCGTTACACCAGCTCTGTCAGGAGGAATGGGCCAAAATTCACCCAACTTATTGTGGGAAGCTTGTGGAAGGAAGGCTACATGAAACATTTGACCCAAGTTAAACAATTTAAAGGCAATGCTACCAAATACTAATTGAATGTATGTAAACTTCTGACCCATTAGGAATGTGATGAAAAAAAAGCTGAAATCATTCTCTTTACTATTATTCTGACATTTCACATTCTTAAAATAAAGTGATGATCCTAACTGACCTAAAACAGGGAAGTTTTGACTAGGATTAAATGTCATGAATTATGAAAAACTGAGTTTAAATGTATTTGGCTAAGGTGTATGTAAACTTCCGACTTCAACTCTCTGTGTGTGTGTGTGTGTATATAGATATAGATTTTTTTTGTTTTTTTTTGTAGCTGGAAATGGCAGATTTTTAATGGAATATCTACATAGGCATACAGAGGCCCGTAATCAGAAAACATCACTTCCAATGGTATGTTGTGTTAGCTAATCCAAGTTTATCATTTTAAAAGGCTAATTAAATAGTAGCTACAAAACACCAGTCTCAACGTCAACAGTGTAGAGGCGACTCCGGGATGCTGGCCTTCTAGGTAGAGTTGCAAGGAAAAAGCTATATCTCAGACTGGCCAATAAAAAGAAAAGATAGGCAAAAGTACACACTGGACAGAGGAACTCTGCCTAGAAAGCCAGCATCCCCGAGTCGCCTCTTCACTATTGACGTTGAGACTGGTGTTTTGCAGCTACTATTTAATGAAGCTGCCAGTTGAGGACTTGAGGTGTCTGTTTCTCAAACTAGCCACAAATGTACTTGTCCTTTTGCTCAGTTGTGCACCGGGGCCTCCCACTCCTCTTTATATTATGGTTAGAGCCAGTTTGCGCTGTTCTGTGAATGGAGTAGTACACAGCGTTGTTTACGATATCTCCAGTTTCTTGGCAATTTCTCTCATGGAATAGACTTCATTTCTCAGAATAAGAATAGATTGACAAGTTTCAGAAGAATGGTCTGGCCATTTTGAGCCTGTAATCAAACCCACAAATGCTGATGCTCCAGATTTTTTTTATTGCTTCTTTAATCAGGACAATAGTTTATCTGTGCTAACATAATTGCAAAAGGGTTTATTAATGATCAATAAGCCTTTAATTTTTTATTTATTTATTTTACCTTTATTTAACCAGGTAGGCAAGTTGAGAACAAGTTCTCATTTACAATTGCGACCTGGCCAAGATAAAGCAAAGCAGTTCGACAGATACAGCGACACAGAGTTACACATGGAGTAAAACAAACATACAGTCAATAATACAGTATAAACAAGTCTATATACAATGTGAGCAAATGAGGTGAGAAGGGAGGTAAAGGCAAAAAAGGACATGGTGGCAAAGTAAATACAATATAGCAAGTAAAACACTGGAATGGTAGTTTTGCAATGGAAGAATGTGCAAAGTAGAAATAAAAATAATGGGGTGCAAAGGAGCAAAATTAATTAATTAATTAAAATTAAATACAGTTGGGAAAGAGGTAGTTGTTTGGGCTAAATTATAGGTGGGCTATGTACAGGAGCAGTAATCTGTGAGCTGCTCTGACAGTTGGTGCTTAAAGCTAGTGAGGGAGATAAGTGTTTCCAGTTTCAGAGATTTTTGTAGTTCGTTCCAGTCATTGGCAGCAGAGAACTGGAAGGACAGGCGGCCAAAGAAATAATTGGTTTTGGGGGTGACTAGAGAGATATACCTGCTGGAGCGTGTGCTACAGGTGGGAGATGCTATGGTGACCAGCGAGCTGAGATAAGGGGGGACTTTACCTAGCAGGGTCTTGTAGATGACATGGAGCCAGTGGGTTTGGCGACGAGTATGAAGCGAGGGCCAGCCAACGAGAGCGTACAGGTCGCAATGGTGGGTAGTATATGGGGCTTTGCTGATAAAACGGATTGCACTGTGATAGACTGCATCCAATTTGTTGAGTAGGGTATTGGAGGCTATTTTGTAAATGACATCGCCAAAGTCGAGGATTGGTAGGATGGTCAGTTTTACAAGGGTATGTTTGGCAGCATGAGTGAAGGATGCTTTGTTGCGAAATAGGAAGCCAATTCTAGATTTAACTTTGGATTGGAGATGTTTGATATGGGTCTGGAAGGAAAGTTTACAGTCTAACCAGACACCTAAGTATTTGTAGTTGTCCACGTATTCTAAGTCAGAGCCGTCCAGAGTAGTGATGTTGGACAGGCGGGTAGGTGCAGGTAGCGATCGGTTGAAGAGCATGCATTTAGTTTTACTTGTATTTAAGAGCAATTGGAGGCCACGGAAGGAGAGTTGTATGGCATTGAAGCTTGCCTGGAGGGTTGTTAACAGTGTCCAAAGAAGGGCCAGTATACAGAATGGTGTCGTCTGCGTAGAGGTGGATCAGGGACTCACCAGCAGCAAGAGCGACCTCATTGATGTATACAGAGAAGAGAGTCGGTCCAAGAATTGAACCCTGTGGCACCCCCATAGACTGCCAGAGGTGTGGACAGCAGACCCTCCGATTTGACACACTGAACTTTATCAGAGAAGTAGTTGGTGAACCAGGCGAGGCAATCATTTGAGAAACCAAGGCTGTCGAGTCTGCCAATGAGGATGTGGTGATTGACAGAGTCGAAAGCCTTGGCCAGATCAATGAATACGGCTGCACAGTAATGTTTCTTATCGATGGCGGTTAAGATATCGTTTAGGACCTTGGGCGTGGCTGTGGTGCACCCATGACCAGCTCTGAAACCAGATTGCATAGCAGAGAAGGTATGGTGAGATTCGAAATGGTCGGTAATCTGTTTGTTGACTTGGCTTTCGAAGACCTTAGAAAGGCACGGTAGGATAGATATAGGTCTGTAGCAGTTTGGGTCAAGAGTGTCCCCCCCCTTTGAAGAGGGGGATGACCGCAGCTGCTTTCCAATCTTTGGGAATCTCAGACGACACGAAAGAGAGGTTGAACAGGCTAGTAATAGGGGTGGCAACAATTTCGGCAGATAATTTTAGAAAGAAAGGGTCCAGATTGTCTAGCCCGGCTGATTTGTAGGGGTCCAGATTTTGCAGCTCTTTCAGAACATCAGCTGAATGGATTTGGGAGAAGGAGAAATGGGGAAGGCTTGGGCGAGTTGCTGTTGGGGGTGCAGTGCTGTTGTCCGGGGTAGGAGTAGCCAGGTGGAAAGCATGGCCAGCTGTAGAAAAATGCTTATTGAAATGTTCAATTATGGTGGATTTATCAGTGGTGACAGTGTTTCCTATCTTCAGTGCAGTGGGCAGCTGGGAGGAGGTGTTCTTATTCTCCATGGACTTTACAGTGTCCCAGAACTTTTTTGCAGGAAGCAAATTTCTGCTTGAAAAAGCTAGCCTTGGCTTTTCTAACTGCCTGTGTATAATGGTTTCTAGCTTCCCTGAACAGCTGCATATCACGGGGGCTGTTCGATGCTAATGCAGAACGCCATAGGATGTTTTTGTGTTGGTTAAGGGCAGTCAGGTCTGGGGAGAACCAAGGGCTATATCTGTTCCTGGTTCTAAATTTCTTGAATGGGGCATGTTTATTTAAGATGGTTAGGAAAGCATTTAAAAAAAATATCCAGGCATCCTCTACTGACGGGATGAATCAATATCCTTCCAGGGGACCCCGGCCAGGTCGATTAGAAAGGCCTGCTCGCAGAAGTGTTTCAGGGAGCGTTTTACAGTGATGAGTGGAGGTCGTTTGACCGCTGACCCATTACGGATGCAGGCAATGAGGCAGTGATCGCTGAGATCTTGGTTGAAGACAGCAGAGGTGTATTTAGAGGGGAAGTTGGTTAGGATGATATCTATGAGGGTGCCCGTGTTTAAGGCTTTGGGGAGGTACCTGGTATGTTCATTGATAATATGTGTGAGATTGAGGGCATCAAGTTTAGATTGTAGGATGGCTGGGGTGTTAAGCATGTTCCAGTTTAGGTCGCCTAGCAGCACGAACTCTGAAGATAGATGGGGGGCAATCAGTTCACATATGGTGTCCAGAGCACAGCTGGGGGCAGAGGGTGGTCTATAGCAGGCGGCAACGGTGAGAGACTTGTTTTTAGAGAGGTGGATTTTTAAAAGTAGAAGTTCAAATTGTTTGGGTGCAGACCTGGATAGTAGGACAGAACTCTGCAGGCTATCTTTGCAGTAGATTGCAACACCGCCCCCTTTG